>NW_027601463.1:85000-87500 GCF_053455715.1 Rhinoraja longicauda
TGGATGTCAGGAGGAACCGTACACCAATAAAGATTTTTTCACAGACAGCACTTGTTTATAACGCGCGCGCACACACACACGCACGACACCTGTTTATTCTTTATCCCTGTTCCGTATAAGTATGTATGTATGTACGGGGTTAATCAATATCTGTTATGGGCTGAGTGTAAGACAAGTGTTTGGGCCCTTCAGGTTGGCGCGGGTGGCAGGCAGGCAGGCAGGCAGATAAAAGATGGCCATCGCAAGCTTGGTCACAACTGCTGGAGTGTCGGAGTGTCTACTAGACTGGGGTAAGTCATTCAGCTCACACACACACACACACACACACACACACACACACACGCACACAATTAGGGTGACGTCTGTTTTTTATTGCTGGGGGAGAGAGAGAGAGGGGGGAGAGATAGAGCTGGGGGAGAGAGAGAGGGGGGGAGAGAGCTGGGGGAGAGGGAGAGGGGGGGAGACCCAAACACAAACACAAACACAGACCCAAACACAAACCCAAACACAGGCCCAAACACAAACCCAAACACAAACCCAAACACAGACTCAAACACAGACCCAAACACAGACCCAAACACAGACCCACACACACACCCACACACACACCCACACACACACCCACTCACACACACACATACCCACACACACACACACCCACACACACACCCACACACACACAGACACACACAGACCCACACACATCAGACACACTTCCCAGAAGCACTTCCACATGCCGGATAGTCTCCTCCCTGCCCTGGAGGTTCCGCTACGTGCCGGGGGTAGTAAATACAATAATAATACTATAGTAATAATAATTTATATTATTAATAATAATAAGAATTAATCAAAGATTGATTGATTGATTGATTGATCGGTGGGTGGGTGGATGGATGTCAGGAAGAACCGTACACCAATAAAGATTTTAATGGTACGATGCATTAGTTGGATTGAACATTTGAGAGATTTTGCATGATTATTACAATGATTTTAATGCGTTTAATACCCCAGATCAGCTGCAATTTTGCTTTAATGCAAGGCCTGCGCTGCATTTAACATTACAGGAGCCTGCAAAGTTGTTCTAATGCGTTGCATTAATTGCATTTAACATTTGATAGGTTTTGAAAAATGATTGCAATTAATTTTATTGCATTTAACATCCCAGGGGGTTGCAATATTGCTTTAATGCAAGGCCAGCGCTGCATTTAACAATGCAGCAGCCTGCAAACTTATCCTAATACGATGCATTAGTCGCATTTAACATTTGAGAGGTTTTGCAGGATTATTATTGCATTTCACATCGCAGGGTGTTGCAATATTTCTTTAATGCAAGGCGATCACTGCATTTAACATTGCAGCAGCCTGAAAAGTCATCCTAATGCGATGCATATGTTGCATTTAACATTTGAGAGGTTTTGCAAAATGATTGCAATTAATTTTATTGCATTTAACACCCACTGGGGGTCGCAAGATGACTTTAATGCAAGGCCATCACTGCATTTAACATTGCAGCAGCCTGCAAAGTTATCCTAATACGATGCATTAGTCGCATTTAACATTTGAGAGGTTTTGCAGGATTATTATTGCATTTCACATCGCAGGGTGTTGCAATATTTCTTTAATGCAAGGCAATCACTGCATTTAACATTGCAGCAGCCTGAAAAGTCGTCCTAATGCGATGCATTTGTTGCATTTAACATTTGAGAGGTTTTGCAAAATTATTGCAATTAATTTAATGCATATAACATCCATTGGGGGTCGCTAGATGACATTAATGCAAGGCCATCGCTGCATTTAACATTGCAGCAGCCTGAAAAGTCATCCTAATGCGATGCCGGGGGTAGTAAATACAATAATAATACTATAGTAATAATAATTTATATTATTAATAATAAGAATAAATCAAAGATTGATTGACTGATTGATTGATTGATTGATTGACTGATTGATTGATTGATTGATTGATTGATTGATTGATTGATTGATTGATTGATTGATTGATTGATTGATTGATTGATTGATTGATTGATTGATTGATTGATTGATTGATTGATTGATTGATTGATTGATTGATTGATTGATTGATTGATTGATTGATTGATTGATTGATTGATTGATTGATTGATTGATTGATTGATTGATTGATTGATTGATTGATTGATTGATTGATTGATTGATTGATTGATTGATTGATTGATTGATTGATTGATTGATTGATTGATTGATTGATTGATTGATTGATTGGTGGGTGGGTGGATGTCAGGAGGAACCGTACACCAATAAAGATTTTTTCACAGACAGCACTTGTTTATAACGCGCGCGCACACACACACGCACGACACCTGTTTATTCTTTATCCCTGTTCCGTATAAGTATGTATGTATGTACGGGGTTAATCAATATCTGTTATGGGCTGAGTGTAAGACAAGTGTTTGGGCCCTTCAGGTTGGCGCGGGTGGCAGGCAGGCAGGCAGGCAGATAAAAGATGGCCATCGCAAGC
>NW_027601463.1:90000-95000 GCF_053455715.1 Rhinoraja longicauda
GAACATTTGAGAGATTTTGCATGATTATTACAATGATTTTAATGCGTTTAATACCCCAGATCAGCTGCAATTTTGCTTTAATGCAAGGCCTGCGCTGCATTTAACATTACAGGAGCCTGCAAAGTTGTTCTAATGCGTTGCATTAATTGCATTTAACATTTGATAGGTTTTGAAAAATGATTGCAATTAATTTTATTGCATTTAACATCCCAGGGGGTTGCAATATTGCTTTAATGCAAGGCCAGCGCTGCATTTAACAATGCAGCAGCCTGCAAACTTATCCTAATACGATGCATTAGTCGCATTTAACATTTGAGAGGTTTTGCAGGATTATTATTGCATTTCACATCGCAGGGTGTTGCAATATTTCTTTAATGCAAGGCGATCACTGCATTTAACATTGCAGCAGCCTGAAAAGTCATCCTAATGCGATGCATTTGTTGCATTTAACATTTGAGAGGTTTTGCAAAATGATTGCAATTAATTTTATTGCATTTAACACACACTGGGGGTCGCTAGACGACTTTAATGCAAGGCCATCGCTGTATTTAACATTGCAGCAGCCTGCAAAGTTATCCTAATACGATGCATTAGTCACGTTTAACATTTGAGAGGTTTTGCAGGATTATTATTGCATTTCACATCGCAGGGTGTTGCAATATTTCTTTAATGCAAGGCGATCACTGCATTTAACATTGCAGCAGCCTTAAAAGTCATCCTAATGCGATGCCGGGGGTAGTAAATACAATAATAATACTATAGTAATAATAATTTATATTATTAATAATAAGAATAAATCAAAGATTGATTGATTGATCGATCGGTGGGTGGGTGGGTGGGTGGGTGGATGTCAGGAGGAACCTTACACCAATAAAGATTTTTCACAGACAGCACTTGTTTATAACGCGCGCGCACACACACGCACGACACCTGTTTATTCTTTATCCCTGTTCCGTATAAGTATGTATGTATGTACGGGGTTAATCAATATCTGTTATGGGCTGAGTGTAAGACAAGTGTTTGGGCCCTTCAGGTTGGCGCGGGTGGCAGGCAGGCAGGCAGGCAGATAAAAGATGGCCATCGCAAGCTTGGTCACAACTGCTGGAGTGTCGGAGTGTCTACTAGACTGGGGTAAGTCAGTCAGCTCACACACACACACACACACACACACACACACACACACACGCACACAATTAGGGTGACGTCTGTTTTTTATTGCTGGGGGAGAGAGAGAGAGGGGGGGAGAGATAGAGCTGGGGGAGAGAGAGAGGGGGGGAGAGAGCTGGGGGAGAGGGAGAGGGGGGGAGACCCAAACACAAACACAAACACAGACCCAAACACAAACCCAAACACAGACCCAAACACAAACCCAAACACAAACCCAAACACAGACTCAAACACAGACCCAAACACAGACCCAAACACAGACCCACACACACACCCACACACACACCCACACACCCACACACATACCCACACACACAAACACCCACACACACACCCACACACACACAGACACACACAGACCCACACACATCAGACACACTTCCCAGAAGCACTTCCACATGCCGGATAGTCTCCTCCCTGCCCTGGAGGTTCCGCTACGTGCCGGGGGTAGTAAATACAATAATAATACTATATTAATAATAATTTATATTATTAATAATAATAAGAATTAATCAAAGATTGATTGATTGATTGATTGATTGATCGGTGGGTGGGTGGATGGATGTCAGGAAGAACCGTACACCAATAAAGATTTTAACGGTATGATGCATTAGTTGGATTGAACATTTGAGAGATTTTGCATGATTATTACAATGATTTTAATGCGTTTAATACCCCAGAACAGCTGCAATTTTGCTTTAATGCAAGGCCTGCGCTGCATTTAACATTGCAGGAGCCTGCAAAGTTGTTCTAATGCGTTGCATTAATTGCATTTAACATTTGATAGGTTTTGCAAAATGATTGCAATTAATTTTATTGCATTTAACATCCCAGGGGGTTGCAATATTGCTTTAATGCAAGGCCAGCGCTGCATTTAACCATGCAGCAGCCTGCAAAGTTATCCTAATACGATGCATTAGTCGCATTTAACATTTGAGAGGTTTTGCAGGATTATTATTGCATTTCACATCGCAGGGTGTTGCAATATTTCTTTATTGCAAGGCGATCACTGCATTTAACATTGCAGCAGCCTGAAAAGTCATCCTAATGCGATGCATTTGTTGCATTTAACATTTGAGAGGTTTTGCAAAATGATTGCAATTAATTTTATTGCATTTAACACCCACTGGGGGTCGCTAGATGACTTTAATGCAAGGCCATCACTGCATTTAACATTGCAGCAGCCTGCAAAGTTATCCTAATACGATGCATTAGTCGCATTTAACATTTGAGATGTTTTGCAGGATTATTATTGCATTTCACATCGCAGGGTGTTGCAATATTTCTTTAATGCAAGGCAATCACTGCATTTAACATTGCAGCAGCCTGAAAAGTCGTCCTAATGCGATGCATTTGTTGCATTTAACATTTGAGAGGTTTTGCAAAATTATTGCAATTAATTTAATGCATATAACATCCATTGGGGGTCGCTAGATGACATTAATGCAAGGCCATCGCTGCATTTAACATTGCAGCAGCCTGAAAAGTCATCCTAATGCGATGCCGGGGGTAGTAAATACAATAATAATACTATAGTAATAATAATTTATATTATTAATAATAAGAATAAATCAAAGATTGATTGACTGATTGATTGATTGATTGATTGACTGATTGATTGATTGATTGATTGATTGATTGATTGATTGATTGATTGATTGATTGATTGATTGATTGATTGATTGATTGATTGATTGATTGATTGATTGATTGATTGATTGATTGATTGATTGATTGATTGATTGATTGATTGATTGATTGATTGATTGATTGATTGATTGATTGATTGATTGATTGATTGATTGATTGATTGATTGATTGATTGATTGATTGATTGATTGATTGATTGATTGATTGATTGATTGATTGATTGATTGATTGATTGATTGATTGATTGATTGATTGATTGATTGATTGATTAAATGAATGGTGGGTGGGTGGATGTCAGGAGGAACCGTACACCAATAAAGATTTTTTCACAGACAGCACTTGTTTATAACGCGCGCGCACACACACACGCACGACACCTGTTTATTCTTTATCCCTGTTCCGTATAAGTATGTATGTATGTACGGGGTTAATCAATATCTGTTATGGGCTGAGTGTAAGACAAGTGTTTGGGCCCTTCAGGTTGGAGCGGGTGGCAGGCAGGCAGGCAGGCAGATAAAAGATGGCCATCGCAAGCTTGGTCACAACTGCTGGAGTGTCGGAGTGTCTACTAGACTGGGGTAAGTCAGTCAGCTCACACACACACACACACACACACACACACACACACACACACACACACACACACACACACGCACACAATTAGGGTGACGTCTGTTTTTTATTGCTGGGGGAGAGAGAGAGAGGGGGGAGAGATAGAGCTGGGGGAGAGAGAGAGGGGGGGAGAGAGCTGGGGGAGAGGGAGAGGGGGGGAGACCCAAACACAAACACAAACACAGACCCAAACACAAACCCAAACACAGGCCCAAACACAAACCCAAACACAAACCCAAACACAGACTCAAACACAGACCCAAACACAGACCCAAACACAGACCCACACACACACCCACACACACACCCACACACACACCCACACACACACACACATACCCACACACACACACACCCACACACACACCCACACACACACAGACACACACAGACCCACACACATCAGACACACTTCCCAGAAGCACTTCCACATGCCGGATAGTCTCCTCCCTGCCCTGGAGGTTCCGCTACGTGCCGGGGGTAGTAAATACAATAATAATACTATAGTAATAATAATTTATATTATTAATAATAATAAGAATTAATCAAAGATTGATTGATTGATTGATTGATCGGTGGGTGGGTGGATGGATGTCAGGAAGAACCGTACACCAATAAAGATTTTAATGGTACGATGCATTAGTTGGATTGAACATTTGAGAGATTTTGCATGATTATTACAATGATTTTAATGCGTTTAATACCCCAGATCAGATGCAATTTTGCTTTAATGCAAGGCCTGCGCTGCATTTAACATTGCAGGAGCCTGCAAAGTTGTTCTAATGCGTTGCATTAATTGCATTTAACATTTGATAGGTTTTGAAAAATGATTGCAATTAATTTTATTGCATTTAACATCCCAGGGGGTTGCAATATTGCTTTAATGCAAGGCCAGCGCTGCATTGAACAATGCAGCAGCCTGCAAAGTTATCCTAATACGATGCATTAGTCGCATTTAACATTTGAGAGGTTTTGCAGGATTATTATTGCATTTCACATCGCAGGGTGTTGCAATATTTCTTTAATGCAAGGCGATCACTGCATTTAACATTGCAGCAGCCTGAAAAGTCATCCTAATGCGATGCATTTGTTGCATTTAACATTTGAGAGGTTTTGCAAAATGATTGCAATTAATTTTATTGCATTTAACACCCACTGGGGGTCGCTAGACGACTTTAATGCAAGGCCATCGCTGTATTTAACATTGCAGCAGCCTGCAAAGTTATCCTAATACGATGCATTAGTCACGTTTAACATTTGAGAGGTTTTGCAGGATTATTATTGCATTTCACATCGCAGGGTGTTGCAATATTTCTTTAATGCAAGGCGATCACTGCATTTAACATTGCAGCAGCCTTAAAAGTCATCCTAATGCGATGCCGGGGGTAGTAAATACAATAATAATACTATAGTAATAATAATTTATATTATTAATAATAAGAATAAATCAAAGATTGATTGATTGATCGATCGGTGGGTGGGTGGGTGGGTGGGTGGATGTCAGGAGGAACCGTACACCAATAAAGATTTTTTCACAGACAGCACTTGTTTATAACGCGCGCGCACACACA
>NW_027601463.1:97500-100000 GCF_053455715.1 Rhinoraja longicauda
AATAATAATTTATATTATTAATAATAATAAGAATTAATCAAAGATTGATTGATTGATTGATTGATCGGTGGGTGGGTGGATGGATGTCAGGAAGAACCGTACACCAATAAAGATTTTAATGGTACGATGCATTAGTTGGATTGAACATTTGAGAGATTTTGCATGATTATTACAATGATTTTAATGCGTTTAATACCCCAGAACAGCTGCAATTTTGCTTTAATGCAAGGCCTGCGCTGCATTTAACATTGCAGGAGCCTGCAAAGTTGTTCTAATGCGTTGCATTAATTGCATTTAACATTTGATAGGTTTTGCAAAATGATTGCAATTAATTTTATTGCATTTAACATCCCAGGGGGTTGCAATATTGCTTTAATGCAAGGCCAGCGCTGCATTTAACAATGCAGCAGCCTGCAAAGTTATCCTAATACGATGCATTAGTCGCATTTAACATTTGAGAGGTTTTGCAGAATTATTATTGCATTTCACATCGCAGGGTGTTGCAATATTTCTTTAATACAATACAATACAATACAATATATCTTTATTGTCATTGTACCCAGGGGTACAACGAGATTGGAAATGCGCCTCCCATACGATGCAATAATTTAGGTAATTTAGACAGCAGCAACCCAACGAAACGAACAGTTGTAACAGTTTTGGACAGGGTAAAGTGCAAGTTGATCTATGCGTTGTGGCCATCCGGCTCAGCAGGACCGGTTCATAGCAGCTATGGCCCTGGGGATGAAGCTGTTCCTGAGTCTGGAGGTGCGGGCATAGAAGGCCTTGTATCGTCTGCCCGATGGAAGGAGTTCGAACAGACTGTTGCAGGGGTGTGAAGAGTCTTTGTGGATGCTGGTGGCTTTTCTGAGGCATCGTGTGTTGTAGATGCCCTCCAAGTCTGGTAGCTGTGTTCCGATGGCCCTCTGAGCTCTATGGACTACCCGCTGTAGAGCTTTCCTTTCTGCAAGGCGATCACTGCATTTAACATTGCAGCAGCCTGAAAAGTCATCCTAATGCGATGCATTTGTTGCATTTAACATTTGAGAGGTTTTGCAAAATGATTGCAATTAATTTTATTGCATTTAACACCCACTGGGGGTCGCTAGATGACTTTAATGCAAGGCCATCACTGCATTTAACATTGCAGCAGCCTGCGAAGTTATCCTAATACGATGCATTAGTCGCATTTAACATTTGAGAGGTTTTGCAGGATTATTATTGCATTTCACATCGCAGGGTGTTGCAATATTTCTTTAATGCAAGGCGATCACTGCATTTAACATTGCAGCAGCCTGAAAAGTCGTCCTAATGCGATGCATTTGTTGCATTTAACATTTGAGAGGTTTTGCAAAATTATTGCAATTAATTTAATGCATATAACATCCATTGGGGGTCGCTAGATGACTTTAATGCAAGGCCATCGCTGCATTTAACATTGCAGTAGCCTGCAAAGTTATCCTAATACGATGCATTAGTCACGTTTAACATTTGAGAGGTTTTGCAGGATTATTATTGCATTTCACATCGCAGGGTGTTGCAATATTTCTTTAATGCAAGGCGATCACTGCATTTAACATTGCAGCAGCCTGAAAAGTCGTCCTAATGCGATGCATTTGTTGCATTTAACATTTGAGAGGTTTTGCAAAATTATTGCAATTAATTTAATGCATATAACATCCATTGGGGGTCGCTAGATGACTTTAATGCAAGGCCATCGCTGCATTTAACATTGCAGTAGCCTGCAAAGTTATCCTAATACGATGCATTAGTCACGTTTAACATTTGAGAGGTTTTGCAGGATTATTATTGCATTTCACATCGCAGGGTGTTGCAATATTTCTTTAATGCAAGGCGATCACTGCATTTAACATTGCAGCAGCCTGAAAAGTCGTCCTAATGCGATGCATTTGTTGCATTTAACATTTGAGAGGTTTTGCAAAATTATTGCAATTAATTTAATGCATATAACATCCATTGGGGGTCGCTAGATGACTTTAATGCAAGGCCATCGCTGCATTTAACATTGCAGTAGCCTGAAAATTTATCCTAATACGATGCATTAGTCACGTATAACATTTGAGAGGTTTTGCAGGATTATTATTGCATTTCACATCGCAGGGTATTGCAATATTTCTTTAATGCAAGGCGATCACTGCATTTAACATTGCAGCAGCCTGAAAAGTCATCCTAATGCGATGCCGGGGGTAGTAAATACAATAATAATAATAATAATAATAATATTCATTTATTGTCATTGCAACGAGTACAACGAAATTAAAAAATAGCCAATCCTGACGGTGCGTACAAACATATATGCAATAAATGCAAAAACAAATAAATACATAAATACAATTAAATACAATTATATTACTATAGTAATAATAATTTATATTATTAATAATAAGAATAAATCAAAGATTGATTGATTGATTGATCGATCGGTGGGTGGGTGGGTGGGTCGGTGGATGTCAGGAGGAACCGTACACCAATAAAGATT
>NW_027601463.1:110000-112500 GCF_053455715.1 Rhinoraja longicauda
ACACACACACCCACACACACACAGACACACACAGACCCACACACATCAGACACACTTCCCAGAAGCACTTCCACATGCCGGATAGTCTCCTCCCTGCCCTGGAGGTTCCGCTACGTGCCGGGGGTAGTAAATACAATAATAATACTATAGTAATAATAATTTATATTATTAATAATAATAAGAATTAATCAAAGATTAATTGATTGATTGATTGATCGGTGGGTGGGTGGATGGATGTCAGGAAGAACCGTACACCAATAAAGATTTTAATGGTACGATGCATTAGTTGGATTGAACATTTGAGAGATTTTGCATGATTATTACAATGATTTTAATGCGTTTAATACCCCAGAACAGCTGCAATTTTGCTTTAATGCAAGGCCTGCGCTGCATTTAACATTGCAGGGGCCTGCAAAGTTGTTCTAATGCGTTGCATTAATTGCATTTAACATTTGAGAGGTTTTGCAAAATGATTGCAATTAATTTTATTGCATTTCACATCCCAGGGGTTGCAATATTGCTTTAATGCAAGGCCAGCGCTGCATTTAACAATGCAGCAGCCTGCAAAGTTATCGTAATACGATGCATTAGTCGCATTTAACATTTGAGAGGTTTTCAGGATTATTATTGCATTTCACATCGCAGGGTGTTGCAATATTTCTTTAATGCAAGGCGATCACTGCATTTAACATTGCAGCAGCCTGAAAAGTCATCCTAATGCGATGCATTTGTTGCATTTAACATTTGAGAGGTTTTGCAAAATGATTGCAATTAATTTTATTGCATTTAACACCCACTGGGGGTCGCTAGATGACTTTAATGCAAGGCCATCACTGCATTTAACATTGCAGCAGCCTGCAAAGTTATCCTAATACGATGCATTAGTCGCATTTAACATTTGAGAGGTTTTGCAGGATTATTATTGCATTTCACATCGCAGGGTGTTGCAATATTTCTTTAATGCAAGGCGATCACTGCATTTAACATTGCAGCAGCCTGAAAAGTCGTCCTAATGCGATGCATTTGTTGCATTTAACATTTGAGAGGTTTTGCAAAATTATTGCAATTAATTTAATGCATATAACATCCATTGGGGGTCGCTAGATGACTTTAATGCAAGGCCATCGCTGCATTTAACATTGCAGTAGCCTGCAAAGTTATCCTAATACGATGCATTAGTCACGTTTAACATTTGAGAGGTTTTGCAGGATTATTATTGCATTTCACATCGCAGGGTGTTGCAATATTTCTTTAATGCAAGGCGATCACTGCATTTAACATTGCAGCAGCCTGAAAAGTCATCCTAATGCGATGCCGGGGGTAGTAAATACAATAATAATACTATAGTAATAATAATTTATATTATTAATAATAAGAATAAATCAAAGATTGATTGATTGATTGATCGATCGGTCGGTGGGTGGGTGGGTGGATGTCAGGAGGAACCGTACACCAATAAAGATTTTTTCACAGACAGCACTTGTTTATAACGCGCGCGCACACACACGCACGACACCTGTTTATTCTTTATCCCTGTTCCGTATAAGTATGTATGTATGTACGGGGTTAATCAATATCTGTTATGGGCTGAGTGTAAGACAAGTGTTTGGGCCCTTCAGGTTGGCGCGGGTGGCAGGCAGGCAGGCAGGCAGATAAAAGATGGCCATCGCAAGCTTGGTCACAACTGCTGGAGTGTCGGAGTGTCTACTAGACTGGGGTAAGTCAGTCAGCTCACACACACACACACACACACACACACACACACACGCACACAATTAGGGTGACGTCTGTTTTTTATTGCTGGGGGAGAGAGAGAGAGGGGGGGAGAGATAGAGCTGGGGGAGAGAGAGAGGGGGGGAGAGAGCTGGGGGAGAGGGAGAGGGGGGAGACCCAAACACAAACACAAACACAGACCCAAACACAAACCCAAACACAGACCCAAACACAAACCCAAACACAGACCCAAACACAAACCCAAACACAAACCCAAACACAGACTCAAACACAGACCCAAACACAGACCCAAACACAGACCCACACACACACCCACACACACACCCACACACCCACACACACACCCACACACACACACACACCCACACACACACCCACACACACACAGACACACACAGACCCACACACATCAGACACACTTCCCAGAAGCACTTCCACATGCCGGATAGTCTCCTCCCTGCCCTGGAGGTTCCGCTACGTGCCGGGGGTAGTAAATACAATAATAATACTATAGTAATAATAATTTATATTATTAATAATAATAAGAATTAATCAAAGATTAATTGATTGATTGATTGATCGGTGGGTGGGTGGATGGATGTCAGGAAGAACCGTACACCAATAAAGATTTTAATGGTACGATGCATTAGTTGGATTGAACATTTGAGAGATTTTGCATGATTATTACAATGATTTTAATGCGTTTAATACCCCAGAACAGCTGCAATTTTGCTTTAATGCAAGGCCTGCGCTGCATTTAACATTG
>NW_027601463.1:120000-122500 GCF_053455715.1 Rhinoraja longicauda
TGAGAGATTTTGCATGATTATTACAATGATTTTAATGCGTTTAATACCCCAGAACAGCTGCAATTTTGCTTTAATGCAAGGCCTGCGCTGCATTTAACATTGCAGGGGCCTGCAAAGTTGTTCTAATGCGTTGCATTAATTGCATTTAACATTTGAGAGGTTTTGCAAAATGATTGCAATTAATTTTATTGCATTTAACATCCCAGGGGTTGCAATATTGCTTTAATGCAAGGCCAGCGCTGCATTTAACAATGCAGCAGCCTGCAAAGTTATCCTAATACGATGCATTAGTCGCATTTAACATTTGAGAGGTTTTGCAGGATTATTATTGCATTTCACATCGCAGGGTGTTGCAATATTTCATTAATGCAAGGCGATCACTGCATTTAACATTGCAGCAGCCTGAAAAGTCATCCTAATGCGATGCATTTGTTGCATTTAACATTTGAGAGGTTTTGCAAAATGATTGCAATTAATTTTATTGCATTTAACACCCACTGGGGGTCGCTAGATGACTTTAATGCAAGGCCATCACTGCATTTAACATTGCAGCAGCCTGCAAAGTTATCCTAATACGATGCATTAGTCGCATTTAACATTTGAGAGGTTTTGCAGGATTATTATTGCATTTCACATCGCAGGGTGTTGCAATATTTCTTTAATGCAAGGCGATCACTGCATTTAACATTGCAGCAGCCTGAAAAGTCGTCCTAATGCGATGCATTTGTTGCATTTAAAATTTGAGGGGTTTTGCAAAATTTTTGCAATTAATTTAATGCATATAACATCCATTGGGGGTCGCTAGATGACGTTAATGCAAGGCCATCGCTGCATTTAACATTGCAGTAGCCTGCAAAGTTATCCTAATACGATGCATTAGTCACGTTTAACATTTGAGAGGTTTTGCAGGATTATTATTGCATTTCACATCGCAGGGTGTTGCAATATTTCTTTAATGCAAGGCGATCACTGCATTTAACATTGCAGCAGCCTGAAAAGTCATCCTAATGCGATGCCGGGGGTAGTAAATACAATAATAATACTATAGTAATAATAATTTATATTATTAATAATAAGAATAAATCAAAGATTGATTGATTGATTGATCGATCGGTCAGTGGGTGGGTGGGTGGATGTCAGGAGGAACCGTACACCAATAAAGATTTTTTCACAGACAGCACTTGTTTATAACGCGCGCGCACACACACGCACGACACCTGTTTATTCTTTATCCCTGTTCCGTATAAGTGTGTATGTATGTACGGGGTTAATCAATATCTGTTATGGGCTGAGTGTAAGACAAGTGTTTGGGCCCTTCAGGTTGGCGCGGGTGGCAGGCAGGCAGGCAGGCAGATAAAAGATGGCCATCGCAAGCTTGGTCACAACTGCTGGAGTGTCGGAGTGTCTACTAGACTGGGGTAAGTCAGTCAGCTCACACACACACACACACACACACACACACACACACACACACACACACACACACACACGCACACAATTAGGGTGACGTCTGTTTTTTATTGCTGGGGGAGAGAGAGAGAGGGGGGGAGAGATAGAGCTGGGGGAGAGAGAGAGGGGGGAGAGAGCTGGGGGAGAGGGAGAGGGGGGGGAGACCCAAACACAAACACAAACACAGACCCAAACACAAACCCAAACACAGACCCAAACACAAACCCAAACACAAACCCAAACACAGACTCAAACACAGACCCAAACACAGACCCAAACACAGACCCACACACACACCCACACACACACCCACACACCCACACACACACCCACACACACACACACCCACACACACACCCACACACACACAGACACACACAGACCCACACACATCAGACACACTTCCCAGAAGCACTTCCACATGCCGGATAGTCTCCTCCCTGCCCTGGAGGTTCCGCTACGTGCCGGGCGTAGTAAATACAATAATAATACTATAGTAATAATAATTTATATTATTAATAATAATAAGAATTAATCAAAGATTGATTGATTGATCGGTGGGTGGGTGGATGGATGTCAGGAAGAATCGTACACCAATAAAGATTTTAATGGTACGATGCGTTAGTTGGATTGAACATTTGAGAGATTTTGCATGATTATTACAATGATTTTAATGCGTTTAATACCCCAGAACAGCTGCAATTTTGGTTTAATGCAAGGCCTGCGCAGCATTTAACATTGTAGGAGCCTGCAAAGTTGTTCTAATGCGTTGCATTAATTGCATTTAACATTTGATAGGTTTTGCAAAATGATTGCAATTAATTTTATTGCATTTAACATCCCAGGGGGTTGCAATATTGCTTTAATGCAAGGCCAGCGCTGCATTTAACAATGCAGCAGCCTGCAAAGTTATCCTAATACGATGCATTAGTCGCATTTAACATTTGAGAGGTTTTGCAGGATTATTATTGCATTTCACATCGCAGGATGTTGCAATATTTCTTTAATGCAAGGCGATCACTGCATTTAACATTGCAGCAGCCTGAAAAGT
>NW_027601464.1:0-150960 GCF_053455715.1 Rhinoraja longicauda
GGCCCCTATGCTCGTGGGCCACCGGGGCAAGTGTTTCCCGGTTACAATGGAAACCCTACGGGGACGGGCCCAACGGGGGAAAGAGGGGTACTGGGAAAAGGGGAGATCCCCCTCCCTCCCCTCCCCCCTACTCCCTCCCCCCTTCCCCCCCTCCCCTTCCCCCCTCCCCTCCCCCCCTCCCTCCCCCTCCCCTCCTCCCTCCACACCCTCCCCTCCCTCCCCCCTCCCGGTTACAATGGAAACCCTATGAGGACGGGCCCAACGGGGAAAGAGGGGTACTGGGAAAAGGGGGAGGTCCCCCTTCCCCCCTCAACCCCTTCATCCCCCCTCCTTCCCACCTCCATCCCCACTCCCTCCCCCCCTCCTCCCCCTCCCTCCCCAACTCCCTCCCCCCTCCCCCCCTAACTCCCCCCTCCCTCCTTCCCTCCCTCCCCCAATCCCTCCCCCCCTCCCTCCACCCTTCCATCCCTCTCCCCCCCTCCTTCCACCCTCCCTCCCCCCCTCCCGGTTACAATTGAAACCCTACGAGGACCGGCCCAACGGGGAAAGAGGAGTACTGGGAAAAGGGGAGGTCCCCCTCCCTCCCCCCTTCCCCTCCCCCCTACCCCCCTCCCTCCCCTCCCCCCTCCCTCCCCTCCCCTCCTCCCTCCACACCTCCCTCCTCCCTCCCTCCCCCTTCCCGCCCTCCCCTCCTCCCGGTTACAATGGAAACCCTACGAGGACGGGCCCAACGGGGAAAGAGGGGTACTGGGAAAAGGGGAGGTCCCCCTCCCTCCCCCCCTACCCACCTCCCTCCCCTCTCCCTCCCCCCTTTCCCTCCTCCCTTCCCCCCTCCCCTCCCCCTCCCATCCCCCCTCCCCTCTCCCCCTCCCTCCCCCCTACCCCCTCCCTCCCCTCTCCCTCCCCCCTCCCCTCCCCCCCTCCCCTCCCCTCCTCCCTCCCCAACCCTCCCCCTTTCCTCCCCTCCCGGTTACAATGGAAACCCTACGAGGACGGGCCCAACGGGCCCACTCGGTCTAGTATACTACTAAAACTCTGCGGTCCAACATTCCGTATGTATGTATGTATATGTGTATGTACGGAAGATTCCGAAGAATTTCTGTCCATAACTTACAAACCCTACTCCTCCCTGAAGGTACACCAAAGCGCTACGATTTTTGTACCGCCATATTCACCATTAACGTGGGCAACTATTGTAAGTACTTTCGTTCAAATTGAAGTTACCTTTTTAAAGCTAGAGAGATATTAAAGTTTAAATTTTCATTTCTAACCCTTTTCTTGAAGGGGCTTCAGCGCGTGATGTCACAATGGCACCCGTGCACCAATCAGAGATCAGCTCGGTTTTAAATTTACATCTTCAGCTTGTGACGTCACAATGCTTGTGTGAGATTGTTGCAACATTGTTGCGAAAGGCAACTGCCAGTTTTTTAAAGTTGTGCAAGTCACTTAACATACACAGATCAGCATGGGGCCCCTATTCCCTCCCTCCCCCCCCCCTTCTCCCCTCAACCCCTTCCTCCCCACTCCTTCCCACCTCCATCCCCACTCCCTCCCCCCCTCCTCCCCCCTCAATCCCAACCTCCATCACCACTCAGCCCCTAACTCCCCCCCCTCCCTCCTTCCCTCCATCCCACCCTCCCCCACTCCCTCCCCCCTCCCTCCACCATTCCATCCCTCTCCCCCTCCCCCCTCCTTCCACCCTCCCTCCCCCCCTCCCGGTTACAATGGAAACTATACGGGGACGGGCCCAACGGGGAAAGAGGGGTACTGGGAAAAGGGGAGGTCCCACTTCCCCCCTCAACCCCTTCCTCCCCCCTCCTTCCCACCTCAATCCCCACTCCCTCCCCCCTCCCTCCCCCCTCAATCCCAACCTCCATCACCACTCAGCCCCTAACTCCCCCGCTCCCTCCTTCCCTCCATCCCACCCTCCCCCACTCCCTCCCCCCTCCCTCCACCATTCCATCCCTCTCCCCCTCCCCCCTCCTTCCACCCTCCCTCCCCCCTCCCGGTTACAATGGAAACCCTACGGGGACGGGCCCAACGGGGAAAGAGGGGTACTGGGAAAAGGGGAGGTCCCCCTTCCCCCCTCAACCCCTTCATCCCCCCTCCTTCCCACCTCCATCCCCACTCCCTCCCCCCCCTCCTCCCCAACTCCCTCCCCCCTAACTCCCCCTCCCTCCTTCCCTCCATCCCTCCCTCCCCCAATCCCTCCCCCTCCCTCCACCCTTCCATCCCTCTCCCCCTCCCCCCTCCTTCCACCCTCTCTCCCCCCTCCCGGTTACAATTGAAACCCTACGAGGACGGGCCCAACGGGGAAAGAGGGGTACTGGGAAAAGGGGAGGTCCCCCTCACTACCCCCCTTCCCCCTCCCCTCCCCCCTTCCCCTCCCTCCCCCTCCCCCCTCCCTCCCCTCCCCCTCCTCCCCTCCCCTCCTCCCTCCACCCCTCCCTCCTCCCTCCCTCCCCCTTCCCTCCCTCCCCTCCTCACGGTTACAATGGAAACCCTACGAGGACGGGCCCAATGGGGAAAGAGGGGTACTGGGAAAAGGGGAGATCCCCCTCCCTCCCCCTTCCCCCCTCTCCCCCTTACCTCCCCCCCTCCCTCCCCTCTCCCTCCCTCCTCCCCCCTTCCCCCCTCCCCCCCTCCCCTCCCCCTCCCCTCCTCCCTCCACACCTCCCTCCTCCCTCCCTCCCTCCCCCTTCCCTCCCTCCCCTCCTCCCGGTTACAATGGAAACCCTACGAGGACGGGCCCAATGGTGAAAGAGGGGTACTGGGAAAATGGGAGGTTCCCCTCCCTCCCCCCTCCCTCCCTTCTCCCTCCCCCCCCTCCCTCCCCCTCCCCTTCCCCCCTCCCTCCCCTTCCCCCCTCCCCCCTCCCTACCCCTCCCCCCTACCCCCTTCCCTCCCCTCTCCCTCCTCCCTTCCCCCCTCCCCTCCCCCTCCCCTCCCCCTCCCCCTCCCCCCTCCACACCTCCCTACTCCCTCCCTCGAAAAGCAACTGACAGAAGCACTAAGTAGCCGCGAATGTTTCAAAACCAGCACTTAACCGCGAATGTTTTTTTAAAAAGCACTTAACCGCGAATGTTTCAAAACAAGCAATTAAAAAGCACTTTTTTTAAAAAAGTATTTTTTTTTATTCCAAGAGAATGGGGGGGGGGTCTGAGAATGGGGACTGGGTAGGGGGACAACAGGGGTCGTTGCGGTGGGGGCTTGGTGGTGGGGGAAAGAGGGGTACTGGGAAAAGGGGAGGTCCCACTTCCCCCTCAACCTCTTCCTCCCCCCTCCTTCCCACCTCCATCCCGACTCTCTCCCCCCTCAATCCCAACCTCCATCACCACTCAGCCCCTAACTCACCCCTCCCTCCTTCCCTCCATCCGACCCTCCCCCACTCCCTCCCCCCCTCCCTCCACCCTTCCACCCCTCTCCCCCTCCTTCCACCCTCCCTCCCCCCCTCCCGGTTACAATGGAAACCCTACGGGGACGGGCCCAACGGTGAAAGAGGGGTACTGGGAAAAGGGGAGTTCCCCCTCCCTCCCCTCCTCCCTCCCCTCCCCCCTACCCCTCTTCCCCCCTCCCCCTCCCCTCCCTCACCCTCCCCTCCTCCCTCCACACCTCCCTCCTCCCTCCCTCCCCCCTCCCGGTTACAATGGAAACCCTACGAGGACGGGCCCAACGGGGAAAGAGGAGTACTGGGAAAAGGGGAGGTCCCCCTCCCTCCCCCCTTCCCGCTCCCCTCCCCCCTCCCCTCTCCCTCCCCCTCCCCCCTACCCCCCTCCCTCCCCTCCCCCCTCCCTCCCCTCCCCTCCTCCCTCCACACCTCCCTCCTCCCTCCCTCCCCCTTCCCGCCCTCCCGTCCTCCCGGTTACAATGGAAACCCTACGAGGACGGGCCCAACGGGGAAAGAGGGGTACTGGGAAAAGGGGAGGTCCCCCTCCCTCCCTCCCCCCTACCCACCTCCCTCCCCTCTCCCTCCCCCCTTCCCTCCTCCCTTCCCCCCTCCCCCCTCCATCCCCCCCTCTCCCCCCTCCCTCCCCCCTACCCCCCTCCCTCCCCTCTCCCTCCCCCCTTCCCCCCTCCCCCCCTCCCCTCCCTCCCCTCCTCCCTCCCCCTTCCCTCCCCTAACCCTCCCCCTTTCCTCCCCTCCCGGTTACAATGGAAACCCTACGAGGACGGGCCCAACGGGCCCACACGGTCTAGTCTATATCTATTCTATCTATCTATATAATACTAAAACTCTGCGGTCCAACATTCCGTATGTATGTATGTATATGTGTATGTACGGAAGATTACTTACAAACCCTACTCCTCCTAGACGGTACACCAAAGCGCTACGATTTTTGTACCGCCGTATTCACAATTAACCTGGGCAACTATTGTAAGTACTTTCGTTCAAATTGAAGCTACCTTTTTAAAGCTAGAGAGATATTAAAGTTTAAATTTTCATTTCTAACCCTTTTCTTCAAGGGGCTACATTTGTTTCCAAAAGTTTCCAGAAAAGGATTTAGTTTTCAGCAAGGATTTAGTTTTCAGCTTGTGACGGCGGCTACATTGTTTCGAAAAGCTTCCAAGAAGTCTTTTTTGTTATTGCAAGTCAAGTCAAGTCAAGTCAAGTCACTTTTATTTGTATAGCACATTTAAAAACAACCCACGTTGACCAAAGTACTGCACATCTGATTAGGAAAAAAAAACAAAACATCTTGGAGAGTAAGAGTGGGGCTGGGGGAGGAGAGAATGGGGGGTGTGGGGACGGGCCCAACGGGCCCTCCCCAACGGGCACACTTGGAGAGTAAGGGTGGGGCTGGGGGAGGAGAGAATGGGGGGTGTGGGGACGGGCCCAACGGGCCCTCTTTTCTAGTATAATACTAAAACTCTGCGGTCCAACATTCCGTATGTATGTATGTATATGTGTATGTACGGAAGATTACTTACAAACCCTACTCCTCCTAGACGGTACACCAAAGCGCTACGATTTTTGTACCGCCGTATTCACCATTAACCTGGGCAACTATTGTAAGTACTTTCGTTCAAATTGAAGCTACCTTTTTAAAGCTAGAGAGATATTAAAGTATAAATTTTCATTTCTAACCCTTTTCTTCAAGGGGCTACATTTGTTTCCAAAAGTTTACAGAAAAGGATTTAGTTTTCAGCAAGGATTTAGTTTTCAGCTTGTGACGGCGGCTACATTGTTTCGAAAAGCTTCCAAGAAGTCTTTTTTGTTATTGCAAGTCAAGTCAAGTCAAGTCAAGTCACTTTTATTTGTATAGCACATTTAAAAACAACCCACGTTGACCAAAGTACTGCACATCTGATTAGGAAAAAAACCCAAAACATCTGATTAGGAAAAAAAAAAAAAAAGAAGGCTATAGTGGTCACTTGACATACACAGATCAGGAGGACAGAGTAAGAGTGGGGCTGGGGGAGGAGAGAATGGGGGGTGTGGGGACGGGCCCAACGGGCCCTCCCCAACGGGCACACTTGGAGAGTAAGAGTGGGGCTGGGGGAGGAGAGAATGGGGGGTGTGGGGACGGGCCCAACGGGCCCTCTTTTCCGGGCCCAACGGGCACACTTGGAGAGTAAGAGTGGGGCTGGGGGAGTGAGAATGGGGGGTGTGGGGACGGGCCCAACGGGCCCTCTTTTCTAGTCTATATACTACTAAAACTCTGCGGTCCAACATTCCGTATGTATGTATGTATATGTGTATGTACGGAAGATTCCGAAGAATTTCTGTCCATAACTTACAAACCCTACTCCTCCCTGAAGTTACACCAAAGCGCTACGATTTTTGTACCGCCATATTCACCATTAACGTGGGCAACTATTGTAAGTACTTTCGTTCAAATTGAAGCTACCTTTTTAAAGCTAGAGAGATATTAAAGTTTAAATTTTCATTTCTAACCCTTTTCTTGAAGGGGCTTCAGCGCGTGATGTCACAATGGCACCCGTGCACCAATGAGAGATCAGCTCGGTTTTAAATTTACATCTTCAGCTTGTGACGTCACAATGCTTGTGTGAGATTGTTGCAACATTGTTGCGAAAAGCAACTGCCAGTTTTTTAAAGTTGTGCAAGTCACTTAACATACACAGGTCAGCATGGGGCCCCTATTCCCTCCCTCCCCCCCTTCCCCCCTCAACCCCTTCCTCCCCACTCCTTCCCACCTCCATCCCCACTCCCTCCCCCCTCCTCCCCAACTCCCTCCCCACCTCCCTCACCCCTCCTCCCCTAACTCCCCCCCCCTCCCTCCTTCCCTCCATCCTCCCCCCCCTCCCTCCACCCTTCCATCCCTCTCCCCCTCCCCCCTCCTTCCACCCTCCCTCCCCCCCTTCTGGTTACAAAGGAAACCCTACGGGGACGGGCCCAACGGGGAAAGAGGGGTACTGGGAAAAGGGGAGGTCCCCCTCCCTCCCCTTCCCCCCTCCCCCTCCCCCCTAACCCTCTCCCTCCCCCTTCCCCCCTCCCCTCCCCCCCTCCCCTCCTCCCTCCACACCTCCCTCCTCCCTCCCTCCCCTCCTCCCGGTTACAATGGAAACCCTACGAGGACGGGCCCAACGGGGAAAGAGGGGTACTGGGAAAAGGGGAGGTCCCCCTCCCTCCCCCTTCCCCCATCCCATCCCCCCTCCCTCCCCTCTCCCTCCCCCTTCCCCCGTTCCCCCCTCCCCTTCCCCCCTCCCTCCACACCTCTCTCCTCCCTCCCTCCCCTTCCCTCCCTCCCATCCTCCCAATGCTTGTTTGAGATGGGTGCTACATTGTTTCGAAAAGCACCACTAACAGATCGCAGTGAGAAGCACTATGTGACCGCGAATGTTTCAAAACAAGCACTTAAAAAGCACTTATCTTTTTTTAAAGTATTTTTTTTTATTGCAAGTCACTTAACATACAGAAATCAGCATTGGGCCCCTATGCTCGTGGGCCACCGGGGCAAGTGTTTCGAAAAAAGCACTGAGAGTGTGTCTGGGGGAGAGAGAGAATGGGGGGGGGTCTGAGAATGGGGACTGGGGAGGGGGACAACAGGGGTCGTTGCGGAGGGGGCTTGGTGGTGGGGGAAAGAGGGGTACTGGGAAAAGGGGAGGTTCCACTTCCCCCCTCAACCCCTTCCTCCCCCCTCCTTCCCACCTCCATCCCCACTCGCTCCCCCCCTCCCTCCCCCCTCAATCCCAACCTCCATCATCACACAGCCCCTAACTCCCCCCCTCCCTCCTTCCCTCCATCCCACCCTCCCCCACTCCCTGCCCCCTCCCTCCACCCTTCCATCCCTCTCCCCCTCCCACCTCCTTCCACCCTCCCTCCCCCCCTCCCGGTTACAATGGAAACCCTACGGGGACGAGCCCAACGGGGAAAGAGGGGTACTGGGAAAAGGGGAGATCCCCCTCCCTCCCCTCCCCCTACCCCCTTCCCCCCTCCCCTTCCCCCTCCCCTCCCCCCCTCCCTCCCCCTCCCCTCCTCCCTTCACACCTCCCTCCTCCCTCCCCCCCCCCTCCCGGTTACAATGGAAACCCTATGAGGACAGGCCCAACGGGGAAAGAGGGGTACTGGGAAAAGGGGAGGTCCCCCTTCCCCCTCAACCCCTTCATCCCCCCTCCTTCCCACCTCCATCCCCACTCCCTCCCCCCCTCCTCCCCCTCCCTCCCCAACTCCCTCCCCCCTCCCCCCTAACTCCCCCCTCCCTCCTTCCCTCCCTCCCCAATCCCTCCCTCCCCAATCCCTCCCCCCCTCCCTCCACCCTTCCATCCCTCTCCCCCCTCCTTCCACCCTCCCTCCCCCCTCCCGGTTACAATTGAAACCCTACGAGGACGGGCCCAACGGGGAAAGAGGAGTACTGGGAAAAGGGGAGGTCCCCTCCCTCCCCCCTTCCCCCTCCCCTCCCCCCTCCCCTCTCCCTCCCCCTCCCCCCTACCCCCCTCCCTCCCCTCCCCCCTCCCTCCCCTCCCCTCCTCCCTCCACACCTCCCTCCTCCCTCCCTCCCCCTTCCCGCCCTCCCCTCCCGGTTACAATGGAAACCCTACGAGGACGGGCCCAACGGGGAAAGAGGGGTACTGGGAAAAGGGGAGGTCCCCCTCCCTCCCTCCCCCCTCCCCTCTCCCTCCCCCCCTTCCCTCCTCCCTTCCCCCCTCCCCCTCCCATTCCCCCCTCCCTCCCCCCTACCCCCCTCCCTCCCCTCTCCCTCCCCCCTCCCCCCCTCCCCTCCCTCCTCCCTCCCCCTTCCCTCCCCCAACCCTCCCCCTTTCCTCCCCTCCCGGTTACAATGGAAACCCTACGAGGACGGGCCCAACGGGCCCACTCGGTCTAGTATACTACTAAAACTCTGCGGTCCAACATTCCGTATGTATGTATGTATATGTGTATGTACGGAAGATTCCGAAGAATTTCTGTCCATAACTTACAAACCCTACTCCTCCCTGAAGGTACACCAAAGCGCTACGATTTTTGTACCGCCATATTCACCATTAACGTGGGCAACTATTGTAAGTACTTTCGTTCAAATTGAAGTTACCTTTTTAAAGCTAGAGAGATATTAAAGTTTAAATTTTCATTTCTAACCCTTTTCTTGAAGGGGCTTCAGCGCGTGATGTCACAATGGCACCCGTGCACCAATCAGAGATCAGCTCGGTTTTAAATTTACATCTTCAGCTTGTGACGTCACAATGCTTGTGTGAGATTGTTGCAACATTGTTGCGAAAGGCAACTGCCAGTTTTTTAAAGTTGTGCAAGTCACTTAACATACACAGATCAGCATGGGGCCCCCTATTCCCTCCCTCCCCCCCCCTTCTCCCCTCAACCCCTTCCTCCCCACTCCTTCCCACCTCCATCCCCACTCCCTCCCCCCCTCCCTCCCCCCTCAATCCCAACCTCCATCACCACTCAGCCCCTAACTCCCCCCCTCCCTCCTTCCCTCCATCCCACCCTCCCCCACTCCCTCCCCCCTCCCTCCACCATTCCATCCCTCTCCCCCTCCCCCCTCCTTCCACCCTCCCTCCCCCCCTCCCGGTTACAATGGAAACTATACGGGGACGGGCCCAACGGGGAAAGAGGGGTACTGGGAAAAGGGGAGGTCCCACTTCCCCCCTCAACCCCTTCCTCCCCCCTCCTTCCCACCTCAATCCCCACTCCCTCCCCCCTCCCTCCCCCCTCAATCCCAACCTCCATCACCACTCAGCCCCTAACTCCCCCGCTCCCTCCTTCCCTCCATCCCACCCTCCCCCACTCCCTCCCCCCTCCCTCCACCATTCCATCCCTCTCCCCCTCCCCCCTCCTTCCACCCTCCCTCCCCCCTCCCGGTTACAATGGAAACCCTACGGGGACGGGCCCAACGGGGAAAGAGGGGTACTGGGAAAAGGGGAGGTCCCCCTTCCCCCCTCAACCCCTTCATCCCCCCTCCTTCCCACCTCCATCCCCACTCCCTCCCCCCCTCCTCCCCAACTCCCTCCCCCCTAACTCCCCCCTCCCTCCTTCCCTCCATCCCTCCCTCCCCCAATCCCTCCCCCTCCCTCCACCCTTCCATCCCTCTCCCCCTCCCCCCTCCTTCCACCCTCTCTCCCCCCTCCCGGTTACAATTGAAACCCTACGAGGACGGGCCCAACGGGGAAAGAGGGGTACTGGGAAAAGGGGAGGTCCCCCTCACTACCCCCTTCCCCCTCCCCTCCCCCCTTCCCCTCCCTCCCCCTCCCCCCTCCCTCCCCTCCCCCTCCCTCCCCTCCCCTCCTCCCTCCACCCCTCCCTCCTCCCTCCCTCCCCCTTCCCTCCCTCCCCTCCTCACGGTTACAATGGAAACCCTACGAGGACGGGCCCAACGGGGAAAGAGGGGTACTGGGAAAAGGGGAGATCCCCCTCCCTCCCCCTTCCCCCCTCTCCCCCTTACCTCCCCCCCTCCCTCCCCTCTCCCTCCCTCCTCCCCCTTCCCCCCTCCCCCCCTCCCCTCCCCCTCCCCTCCTCCCTCCACACCTCCCTCCTCCCTCCCTCCCTCCCCCTTCCCTCCCTCCCCTCCTCCCGGTTACAATGGAAACCCTACGAGGACGGGCCCAATGGTGAAAGAGGGGTACTGGGAAAATGGGAGGTTCCCCTCCCTCCCCCCTCCCTCCCTTCTCCCTCCCCCCCTCCCTCCCCCTCCCCTTCCCCCCTCCCTCCCCTTCCCCCCTCCCCCCTCCCTACCCCTCCCCCCTACCCCCTTCCCTCCCCTCTCCCTCCTCCCTTCCCCCCTCCCCTCCCCCTCCCCTCCCCCTCCCCTCCCCCCTCCACACCTCCCTACTCCCTCCCTCGAAAAGCAACTGACAGAAGCACTAAGTAGCCGCGAATGTTTCAAAACCAGCACTTAACCGCGAATGTTTTTTTAAAAAGCACTTAACCGCGAATGTTTCAAAACAAGCAATTAAAAAGCACTTTTTTAAAAAAAGTATTTTTTTTTATTCCAAGAGAATGGGGGGGGGGTCTGAGAATGGGGACTGGGTAGGGGGACAACAGGGGTCGTTGCGGTGGGGGCTTGGTGGTGGGGGAAAGAGGGGTACTGGGAAAAGGGGAGGTCCCACTTCCCCCTCAACCTCTTCCTCCCCCCTCCTTCCCACCTCCATCCCGACTCTCTCCCCCCTCAATCCCAACCTCCATCACCACTCAGCCCCTAACTCACCCCTCCCTCCTTCCCTCCATCCGACCCTCCCCCACTCCCTCCCCCCCCTCCCTCCACCCTTCCACCCCTCTCCCCCTCCTTCCACCCTCCCTCCCCCCCTCCCGGTTACAATGGAAACCCTACGGGGACGGGCCCAACGGTGAAAGAGGGGTACTGGGAAAAGGGGAGTTCCCCCTCCCTCCCCTCCTCCCTCCCCTCCCCCCTACCCCTCTTCCCCCCTCCCCCTCCCCTCCCTCACCCTCCCCTCCTCCCTCCACACCTCCCTCCTCCCTCCCTCCCCCCTCCCGGTTACAATGGAAACCCTACGAGGACGGGCCCAACGGGGAAAGAGGAGTACTGGGAAAAGGGGAGGTCCCCCTCCCTCCCCCCTTCCCGCTCCCCTCCCCCCTCCCCTCTCCCTCCCCCTCCCCCCTACCCCCCTCCCTCCCCTCCCCCCTCCCTCCCCTCCCCTCCTCCCTCCACACCTCCCTCCTCCCTCCCTCCCCCTTCCCGCCCTCCCCTCCTCCCGGTTACAATGGAAACCCTACGAGGACGGGCCCAACGGGGAAAGAGGGGTACTGGGAAAAGGGGAGGTCCCCCTCCCTCCCTCCCCCCTACCCACCTCCCTCCCCTCTCCCTCCCCCCTTCCCTCCTCCCTTCCCCCCTCCCCCCTCCCATCCCCCCCTCTCCCCCCTCCCTCCCCCCTACCCCCCTCCCTCCCCTCTCCCTCCCCCCTTCCCCCCTCCCCCCCTCCCCTCCCTCCCCTCCTCCCTCCCCCTTCCCTCCCCTAACCCTCCCCCTTTCCTCCCCTCCCGGTTACAATGGAAACCCTACGAGGACGGGCCCAACGGGCCCACTCGGTCTAGTATACTACTAAAACTCTGCGGTCCAACATTCCGTATGTATATACGGAAGATTCCGTATGTTTGTACGGAAGATTCCGAAGATTTCTGTCCATAACTTACAAACCCTACTCCTCCCAGACGGTACACCAAAGCGCTACGATTTTTGTACCGCCATATTCACCATTAACATGGGCAACTATTGTAAGTACTTTCGTTCAAATTGAAGCTACCTTTTTAAAGCTAGAGAGATATTAAAGTTAAAATTTCTCATTTCTAACCCTTTTCTTGAAGGGGCTTCAGCGCGTGATGTCACAATGGCACCCGTGCACCAATGAGAGATCAGCTCGGTTTTAAATTTACATAATTTTTTTTCTGACTTTTTTTTCAAGGTCTTCAGCTTGTGACGTCACAATGCTTGTGTGAGATGGTTTGCAACATTGTTGCGAAAAGCAACTGCCAGTTTTTTAAAGTTGTGCGAGTCACTTAACATACACAGATCAGCATGGGGCCCCTATTCCCTCCCTCCCCCCCCTTCCCCCCTCAACCCCTTCCTCCCCACTCCTTCCCACCTCCATCCCCACTCCCTCCCCCCCCTCCTCCCCAACTCCCTCCCCACCTCCCTCACCCCTCCTCCCCTAACTCCCCCCCCTCCCTCCTTCCCTCCATCCCTACCCCCCTCCCTCCACCCTTCCATCCCTCTCCCCCTCCCCCCTCCTTCCACCCTCCCTCCCCCCCTTCTGGTTACAAAGGAAACCCTACGGGGACGGGCCCAACGGGGAAAGAGGGGTACTGGGAAAAGGGGAGGTCCCCCTCCCTCCCCTTACCCCCTCCCCCATCCCCCTCCCCCCCTAACCCTCTCCCTCCCACTTCCCCCCTCCCCTCCCCCCCTCCCCTCCTCCCTCCACACCTCCCTCCTCCCTCCCTCCCCTCCTCCCGGTTACAATGGAAACCCTACGAGGAAGGGCCCAACGGGGAAAGAGGGGTACTGGGAAAAGGGGAGGTCCCCCTCCCTCCCCCCTTCCCCCATCCCATCCCCCTCCCTCCCCTCTCCCTCCCCCTTCCCCCCGTTCCCCCCTCCCCTTCCCCCTCCCTCCCCTCCTCCCTCCACACCTCTCTCCTCCCTCCCTCCCCTTCCCTCCCTCCCATCCTCCCAATGCTTGTTTGAGATGGGTGCTACATTGTTTCGAAAAGCACCACTAACAGATCGCAGTGAGAAGCACTAAATGACCGTGGTCGTGAGAAGCACTAAATGACCGCGAATGTAGCAAAAACAGCACTTTAAACCACTTTAAACCACTGATTTCAAGTAGTCTTTTTTATTGCAAGTCACTTAACATACACAGATCAACATGGGGCCTCTATGCTCGTGGGCCACCGGGGCAAGTGTTGCGAAACAGCACTTGGAGTGTGTCTGGGGGAGAGAGAGAATGGGGGGGGGGGGGGGTCTGAGAAAGGGGACTGGGGAGGGGGACAACAGGGGTCGTTGCGGAGGGGGCTTGGTGGTGGGGGAAAGAGGGGTACTGGGAAAATGGGAGGTCCCCCTTCACCCCTCAACCCCTTCCTTCCCACCTCCATCCCCACTCCCTCCCCCCCTCCTCCCCCTCCCTCCCCAACTCCCTCCCCCTCCCTCCCCACCTCCCTCAAACCTCCCCCCTAACTCCCCCCTCCCTCCTTCCCTCCATCCCTCCCTCCCCCAATCAATCCACCCTTCCATCCCTCTCCCCCTCCCCCCTCCTTCCATCCTCCCTCCCCCCTCCCGGTTACAATAGAAACCCTACGGGGACGGGCCCAACGGGGAAAGAGGGGTACTGGGAAAAGGGGAGGTCCCCCTCCCTCCCCTCCCCCCTACCCCCTCCCCCCTTCCCCCTCCCCTTCCCCCCTCCCCTCCCCCCCTCCCTCCCCCTCCCCTCCTCCCTCCACACCTCCCTCCACACCTCCCTCCCCCCCTCCCGGTTACAATGGAAACCCTATGAGGACGGGCCCAACGGGGAAAGAGGGGTACTGGGAAAAGGGGAGGTCCCCCTCCCTCCCCTCCCCCCTACCCCCTCCCCCCTTCCCCCTCCCCTTCCCCCCTCCCCTCCCCCCCTCCCTCCCCCTCCCCTCCTCCCTCCACACCTCCCTCCACACCTCCCTCCCCCCCCTCCCGGTTACAATGGAAACCCTATGAGGACGGGCCCAACGGGGAAAGAGGGGTACTGGGAAAAGGGGAGGTCCCCCTTCCCCCCTCAACCCCTTCATCCCCCCTCCTTCCCACCTCCATTCCCACTCCCTCCCCCCCTCCTCCCCCTCCCTCCCCAACTCCCTCCCCCCTCCCCCCTAACTCCCCCCTCCCTCCATCCCTCCCTCCCCAATCCCTCCCCCCCTCCCTCCACCCTTCCATCCCTCTCCCCCCTCCTTCCACCCTCCCTCCCCCCCTCCCGGTTACAATTGAAACCCTACGAGGACGGGCCCAACGGGGAAAGAGGAGTACTGGGAAAAGGGGAGGTCCCCCTCCCTCCCCCCTTCCCCCATCCCATCCCCCCTCCCTCCCCTCTCCCTCTCCCTCCCCCTTCCCCCCTTCCCCCCTCCCCTTCCCCCCCTCCCCCCTCCCTCCCCTCCCCTCCTCCCTCCACACCTCCCTCCTCCCTCCCTCCCCCTTCCCGCCCTCCCCTCCTCCCGGTTACAATGGAAACCCTACGAGGACGGGCCCAAAGGGGAAAGAGGGGTACTGGGAAAAGGGGAGGTCCCCCTCCCTCCCTCCCCCCTACCCACCTCCCTCCCCTCTCCCTCCCCCCCTCCCCTCCTCCCTCCCCCCCTCCCCTCCCCCCTCCCATCCCCCCCTCTCCCCCCTCCGTCCCCCCTACCCCCCTCCCTCCCCTCTCCCTCCCCCTCCCCTCCCCCCCTCCCTCCCCTCCTCCCTCCCCCTTCCCTCCCCCAACCCTCCCCCTTTCCTCCCCTCCCGGTTACAATGGAAACCCTACGAGGACGGGCCCAACGGGCCCACTCGGTCTAGTATACTACTAAAACTCTGCGGTCCAACATTCCGTATGTATGGATGTATATGTGTATGTACGCAAAGATTCCGAAGAGTTTCTGTCCATAACTTACAAACCCTACTCCTCCCTGACGGTACACCAAAGCGCTACGATTTTTGTACCGCCATATTCACCATTAACATGGGCAACTATTGTAAGTACTTTCGTTCAAATTGAAGCTACCTTTTTAAAGCTAGAGAGATATTAAAGTTTAATTTTCATTTCTAACCCTTTTCTTGAAGGGGCTTCAGCGCGTGATGTCACAATGGCACCCGTGCACCAATGAGAGATCAGCTCGGTTTTAAATTTACATCTTCAGCTTGTGACGTCACAATGCTTGTGTGAGATTGTTGCAACATTGTTGCGAAAGGCAACTGCCAGTTTTTTAAAGTTGTGCAAGTCACTTAACATACACAGATCAGCATGGGGCCCCTATTCCCTCCCTCCCCCCCCCTTCCCCCCTCAACCCCTTCCTCCCCACTCCTTCCCACCTCCATCCCCACTCCCTCCCCCCCTCCTCCCCAACTCCCTCCCCACCTCCCTCACCCCTCCTCCCCTAACCCCCCCCCTCCCTCCTTCCCTCCATCCCTCCCCCCCTCCCTCCACCCTTCCATCCCTCTCCCCCTCCCCCCTCCTTCCACCCTCCCTCCCCCCTTCTGGTTACAAAGGAAACCCTACGGGGACGGGCCCAACGGGGAAAGAGGGGTACTGGGAAAAGGGGAGGTCCCCCTCCCTCCCCCTTACACGCTCCCTCCCTCCCCCTCCCCCTCTCCCTCCCCCTCCCCTCCCTCCCCCTCCCCTCCTCCCTCCACACCTCCCTCCTCCCTCCCCCCTACCCCCCTCCCTCCCCTCTCCCTCCTCCCCCTTCCCCCTCCCTCCCCCTCCCCTCCTCCCTCCCCCTCCCCTCCTCCCTCCACACCTCCCTCCTCCCTCCCTCCCCCTTCCCTACCTCCCCTCCTCCCGGTTACAATGGAAACCCTACGACGACGGGCCCAACGGGGAAAGAGGGGTACTGGGAAAACGGGTGGTCCCCCTCCCTCCCCCCTTCCCTACCCCCTCCCTCCCCTCTCCCTCCCCCTTGCCCCTTCCCCCCTCCCCCTCCCCTCCCCCCTCCACACCTCCCTCCTCCCTTCCCTCCCCCCCACTCCCCTCCCGGTTACAATGGAAACCTTACGAGGACGGGCACAACGGGGAAAGAGGGGTACTGGGAAAAGGGGAGGTCCCCCTCCCTCCCCCTTCCACCCTCACCCCTTCCCCCCACCCCTCCCCCTCTCCCTCCCCCCTCCCTCCACCTCCCCCCCTTCCCCCCTCCCCCTCCCTCCCCCTCCCCTCCTCCCTCCACACCTCCCTCTTCCCTCCCTCCCCCCTCCCTCCCTGCCTCACGGTTACAATGGAAACCCTACGAGGACGGGCCCAACGGGGAAAGGGGTGTGCTGGGGAAAGGGGGGGGGAGAGTAAGAGTGTATCTGGGGGAGAGAGAATGGGGGGGTCTGAGAATGGGGACTGGGGAGGGGGACAACAGGGGGCTTGGTGGTTTGGGAAAGAAGAGTACTGGGAAAAGGGGAGGTACCCCTCCCTCCCCACTCTCCTCCCTCCCTCATCCCTCCCTCCCTCCCGTCCCAGCAGTGCTGACCGCCGGGAGGTGTAGTCGCCGTCGCCTCTCCCGCTGTTTGATTTCATTTATAACAAAGACATTTATTTAAAATGAGGAATGTGATTTTCATTAAGTTTGATTTTATTTATTTTAAAAAAGCTGATGCTCTATAGATAAGTTTATTTCCTTTTCAACAAAGAACGCTGTTTATTTTAAAGTAAAATAGACCCTCCCCCCACCCCCCTCCCTCCCCTCTCCCTCCCCATCCCCCTCCCCTCCTTCCCCCTCCCCTCCCCCCTCCACTCCACCCTCCCCTCCCCCCCTCCCTCCCACTTCCCTCCCTCCCATCCTCCCGGTTACAATGGAAACCCTACGAGGACGGGCCCAACGGGCCCACTCGGTCTAGTATAATACTAAAACTCTGCGGTCCAACATTCCGTATGTATATACGGAAGATTCCGTATGTATATACGGAAGATTCCGAAGATTTCTGTCCATAACTTACAAACCCTGCTCCTCCCAGACGGTACACCAAAGCGCTACGATTTTTGTACCGCCGTATTCACCATTGACGTGGGCAACTGTTGTAAGTACTTTCGTTCAAATTGAAGCTACCTTTTTAAAGCTAGAGAGATATTAAAGTTTAAATTTTCATTTCTAACACTTTTCTTGAAGGGTCCAAACCCTACTCCTCCCAGACGGTACACCAAAGCGCTACGATTTTTGTACCGCCGTATTCACCATTAACATGGGCAACTATTGTAAGTACTTTCGTTCAAATTGAAGCTACCTTTTTAAAGCTAGAGAGATATTAAAGTATAAATTTTCATTTCTAACCCTTTTCTTGAAGGGGCTTCAGTGCGTGATGTCACAATGGCACCCGTGCACCAATGAGAGATCAGCTCGGTTTTAAATTTACATCTTCAGCTTGTGACGTCACAATGCTTGTGTGAGATTGTTGCAACATTGTTGCGAAAAGCAACTGCCAGTTTTTTTAAGTTGTGCGAGTCACTTAACATACACAGATCAGCATGGGGCCCCTATTCCCTCCCTCCCCCCCCTTCCCCCCTCAACCCCTTCCTCCCCACTCCTTCCCACCTCCATCCCCACTCCCTCCCCCCCTCCTCCCCAACTCCCTCCCCACCTCCCTCACCCCTCCTCCCCTAACTCCCCCCCCTCCCTCCTTCCCTCCATCCTCCCCCCCTCCCTCCACCCTTCCATCCCTCTCCCCCTCCCCCCTCCTTCCACCCTCCCTCCCCCCCTTCTGGTTACAAAGGAAACCCTACGGGGACGGGCCCAACGGGGAAAGAGGGGTACTGGGAAAAGGGGAGGTCCCCCTCCCTCCCCTTCCCCCCTCCCCTCCCCCTCCCCCTCCCCCCTAACCCTCTCCCTCCCACTCCCCTCCCCCCCTCCCCTCCTCCCTCCACACCTCCTCCTCCCTCCCTCCCCTCCTCCCGGTTACAATGGAAACCCTACGAGGACGGGCCCAACGGGGAAAGAGGGTTACTGGGAAAAGGGGAGGTCCCCCTCCCTCCCCCCTTCCCCCATCCCATCCCCCCTCCCTCCCCTCTCCCTCCCCCCGTTCCCCCTCCCCTTCCCCCCTCCCTCCCCTTCCCTCCCTCCCATCCTCCCAATGCTTGTTTGAGATGGGTGCTACATTGTTTCGAAAAGCACCACTAACAGATCGCAGTGAGAAGCACTATGTGACCGTGAATGTTTCAAAACAAGCACTTAAAAAGCACTTATCTTTTTTTAAAGTATTTTTTTTTATTGCAAGTCACTTAACATACACAGATCAGCATTGGGCCCCTATGCTCGTGGGCCACCGGGGCAAGTGTTTCGAAAAAAGCACTGAGAGTGTGTCTGGGGGAGAGAGAGAATGGGGGGGGGGGGGGGTCTGAGAATGGGGACTGGGGAGGGGGACAACAGGGGTCGTTGCGGAGGGGGCTTGGTGGTGGGGGAAAGAGGGGTACTGGGAAAAGGGGAGGTCCCACTTCCCCCCTCAACCCCTTCCTCCCCCCTCCTTCCCACCTCCATCCCCACTCCCTCCCCCCTCCCTCCCCCCTCAATCCAACCTCCTTCACCACTCAGCCCCTAACTCCCCCCCTCCCTCCTTCCCTCCATCCCACCCTCCCCCACTCCCTCCCCCCTCCCTCCACCATTCCATCCCTCTCTCCCTCCCCCCTCCTTCCACCCTCCCTCCCTCCTCCCGGTTACAATGGAAACCCTACGAGGACGGGCCCAATGGGGAAAGAGGGGTACTGGGAAAATGGGAGGTTCCCCTCCCTCCCCCCTCACTCCCCCCTCCCTCCCTTCTCCCTCCCCCCCTCCCTCCCCCTCCCCTTCCCCCCTCCTCCCCTTCCCCCCTCCCTCCCCCTCCCCCCTACCCCCTTCCCTCCCCTCTCCCTCCCCCCCTTCCCCCTCCCCTCCCCCCTCCCTCCCCCTCCCCTCCCCCTCCACACCTCCCTACTCCCTCCCTCGAAAAGCAACTGACAGAAGCACTAAGTAGCCGCGAATGTTTCAAAACCAGCACTTAACCGCGAATGTTTTTTAAAAAAGCACTTAACCGCGAATGTTTCAAAACAAGCAATTAAAAAGCACTTTTTTTTTTTAAAGTATTTTTTTTTATTCCAAGAGAATGGGGGGGGTCTGAGAATGGGGACTGGGGAGGGGGACAACAGGGGTCGTTGCGGTGGGGGCTTGGTGGTGGGAGAAAGAGGGTACTGGGAAAAGGGGAGGTCCCACTTCCCCCTCAACCTCTTCCTCCCCCCTCCTTCCCACCTCCATCCCCACTCTCTCCCCCCTCAATCCCAACCTCCATCACCACTCAGCCCTAACTCACCCCTCCCTCCTTCCCTCCATCCGACCCTCCCCCACTCCCTCCCCCCCTCCCTCCACCCTTCCACCCCTCTCCCCCTCCTTCCACCCTCCCTCCCCCCCTCCCGGTTACAATGGAAACACCCTACGGGGACGGGCCCAACGGGGAAAGAGGGGTACTGGGGAAAAGGGGAGTTTCCCCTCCCTCCCCTCCTCCCTCCCCTCCCCCCTACCCCTCTTCCCCCCTCCCCCTCCCCTCCCCCCCTCCCTCCCCCTCCCCTCCTCCCTCCACACCTCCCTCCACACCTCCCTCCTCCCTCCCTCCCCCCCTCCCGGTTACAATGGAAACCCTACGAGGACGGGCCCAACGGGAAAGAGGAGTACTGGGAAAAGGGGAGGTCCCCCTCCCTCCCCCCTTCCCCCTCCCCACCCCCATCCCCTCTCCCTCCCCCTCCCTCCCCCTCCCCCCTACCCCCCTCCCTCCCCTCCCCCTCCCTCCCCTCCCCCTCCTCCCCTCCCCTCCTCCCCTCCACACCTCCCTCCTCCCTCCCTCCCCCTTCCCGCCCTCCCCTCCTCCCGGTTACAATGGAAACCCTACGAGGACGGGCCCAACGGGGAAAGAGGGGTACTGGGAAAAGGGGAGGTCCCCCCTCCCTCCCTCCCCCCTACCCACCTCCCTCCCCTCTCCCTCCCCCCCCTTCCCTCCTCCCTTCCCCCCTCCCATCCCCCTCTCTCCCCCCTCCCTCCCCCCTACCCCCCTCCCTCCCCTCTCCCTCCCCCCCTCCCCTCCCCCCCTCCCTCCCCTCCTCCCTCCCCCTTCCCTCCCCCAACCCTCCCCCTTTCCTCCCCTCCCGGTTACAATGGAAACCCTACGAGGACGGGCCCAACGGGCCCACTCGGTCTAGTCTATCTATATACTACTAAAACTCAGATCTTGTGTTATATATATATGTATGTGCGTAACAGCGGTTTCTCTGATTTCGTCAAAACGGTGAACCGTAGCGCCACGATTTTTGCACCGCCTTAATCACCACGCGGTTATCTGCTGGAAAATTGTTTTTTATTTAATTCGGTTGCATGTTTTTTATGTTACAGAGGTATTAAAGCGCTTCCCCCCCCCCCCCTAAATTATAGGGGGCGCTGTGGTGCGGATTTAGTTTTCAGCTTGTGGCTTGTGACGGCTACATTGTTTCGAAAAGTTTCCAGAAAAGGATTTAGTTTTCAGCTTGTGACAGCTACATTGTTTCGAAAAGTTTCCAGAAAAGCGCTGATTGTTTTGTTATTGCAAGTCAAGTCAAGTCAAGTCAAGTCAAGTCAATTATATTTGTATAGCACATTTAAAACAACCCATGTTGACCAAAGTGCTGCGCTGCACATCTGATTAGGAAAAAAAAAAAAAGAAGGTTATAGTGGTCACTTGACATACACAGATCAGGAGGACGGGCCCAACGGGCACACTTGGAGAGTAAGAGTGGGGCTGGGGGAGGAGAGAATGGGGGGTGTGGGGACGGGCCCAACGGGCCCGCTTTGAACGGGCACACTTGTTCTAGTCTATATACTACTAAAACTCTGCGGTCCAACATTCCGTATGTATATACGGAAGATTCCGTATGTTTGTACGGAAGATTCCGAAGATTTCTGTCCATAACTTACAAACCCTACTCCTCCCAGACGGTACACCAAAGCGCTACGATTTTTGTACCGCCGTATTCACCATTAACATGGGCAACTATTGTAAGTACTTTCGTTCAAATTGAAGCTACCTTTTTAAAGCTAGAGAGATATTAAAGTTGAAATTTCTCATTTCTAACCCTTTTCTTGAAGGGGCTTCAGCGCGTGATGTCACAATGGCCCCCAGTGCACCAATGAGAGATCAGCTCGCGATGGACAAGCAGCTGCTATTGGGTGTTTACTACTTTAAATTTACATAATTTTTTTTCTGACCTTTTTTTTCAAGGTCTTCAGCTTGTGACGTCACAATGCTTGTGTGAGATAGTTGCAACAATGTTGCGAAAAGCAACTGCCAGTTTTTTAAAGTTGTGCCAGTCACTTAACATACACAGATCAGCATGGGGCCCCTATTCCCTCCCTCCCCCCCCTTCCCCCTCAACCCCTTCCTCCCCACTCCTTCCCACCTCCATCCCCACTCCCTCCCCCCCTCCTCCCCAACTCCCTCCCCACCTCCCTCACCCCTCCTCCCCTAACTCCTCCCTCCCTCCCCCTTCCCTCCCTCCCCTCCTCCCGGTTACAATGGAAACCCTACGAGGACGGGCCCAACGGGGAAAGAGGGGTACTGGGAAAAGGGGAGGTCCCCCTTCCCCCCTCAACCCCTTCATCCCCCCTCCTTCCCACCTCCATCCCCACTCCCTCCCCCCCTCCTCCCCCTCCCTCCCCAACTCCCTCCCCTCTAACTCCCCCCTCCCTCCTTCCCTCCATCCCTCCCTCCCCCAATCCCTCCCCCCTCCCTCCACCCTTCCATCCCTCCCCCCTCCTTCCACCCTCCCTCCCCTCCTCCCGGTTACAATGGAAACCCTACGAGGACGGGCCCAATGGGGAAAGAGGGGTACTGAAAAAATGGGAGGTTCCCCTCCCTCCCCCCTCACTCCCCCCTCCCTCCCTTCTCCCTCCCCCCCATCCCTCCCCCTCCCCTTCCCCCCTCCCTCCCCTTCCCCCCTCCCTCTCCCTCCCCCCTACCCCCTTCCCTCCCCTCTCCCTCCCCCCCTTCCCCCCTCCCCTCCCCCCCTCCCTCCCCCTCCCCTCCCCCCTCCACACCTCCCTACTCCCTCCCTCGAAAAGCAACTGACAGAAGCACTAAGTAGCCGCGAATGTTTCAAAACCAGCACTTAACCGCGAATGTTTTTTAAAAAAGCACTTAACCGCGAATGTTTCAAAACAAGCAATTAAAAAGCACATTTTTTTTTTAAAGCTTTTTTTTTATTCCAAGAGAATGGGGGGGGGGTCTGAGAATGGGGACTGGGTAGGGGGACAACAGGGGTCGTTGCGGTGGGGGCTTGGTGGTGGTGGAAAGAGGGGTACTGGGAAAAGGGGAGGTCCCACTTCCCCCTCAACCTCTTCCTCCCCCCTCCTTCCCACCTCCATCCCCACTCTCTCCCCCCTCAATCCCAACCTCCATCACCACTCAGCCCCTAACTCACCCCTCCCTCCTTCCCTCCATCCGACCCTCCCCACTCCCTCCCCCCCTCCCTCCACCCTTCCACCCCTCTCCCCCTCCCCCCTCCTTCCACCCTCCCTCCCCCCCTCCCGGTTACAATGGAAACCCTACGGGGACGGGCCCAATGGGGAAAGAGGGGTACTGGGAAAAGGGGAGATCCCCCTCCCTCCCTCCCCTCCCCCCTACCCCTCTTCCCCCCTCCCCCTCCCCTCCCCCCCTCCCTCCCCCTCCCCTCCTCCCTCCACACCTCCCTCCACACCTCCCTCCTCCCTCCCTCCCCCCCTCCCGGTTACAATGGAAACCCTACGAGGGCGGGCCCAACGGGGAAAGAGGAGTACTGGGAAAAGGGGAGGTCCCCCTCCCTCCCCCCCTTCCCCCCTCCACTCCACCCTCCCCTCCCCCCCTCCCTCCCCCTCCCCTGCTCCCTCCACACCTCCCTCCTCCCTCCCTCCCTCTTCCCTCCCTCCCATCCTCCCAGTTACAATGGAAACCCTACGAGGACGGGCCCAACGGGCCCACTCGGTCTAGTCTATATAATACTAAAACTCTGCGGTCCAACATTCCGTATGTATATACGGAAGATTCCGTATGTATATACGGAAGATTCCGAAGATTTCTGTCCATAACTTACAAACCCTGCTCCTCCCAGACGGTACACCAAAGCGCTACGATTTTTGTACCGCCGTATTCACCATTAACGTGGGCAACTGTTGTAAGTACTTTCGTTCAAATTGAAGCTACCTTTTTAAAGCTAGAGAGATATTAAAGTTTAAATTTTCATTTCTAACACTTTTCTTGAAGGGTCCAAACCCTACTCCTCCCAGACGGTACACCAAAGCGCTACGATTTTTGTACCGCCGTATTCACCATTAACATGGGCAACTATTGTAAGTACTTTCGTTCAAATTGAAGCTACCTTTTTAAAGCTAGAGAGATATTAAAGTATAAATTTTCATTTCTAACCCTTTTCTTGAAGGGGCTTCAGTGCGTGATGTCACAATGGCACCCGTGCACCAATGAGAGATCAGCTCGGTTTTAAATTTACATCTTCAGCTTGTGACGTCACAATGCTTGTGTGAGATTGTTGCAACATTGTTGCGAAAAGCAACTGCCAGTTTTTTAAAGTTGTGCAAGTCACTTAACATACACAGATCAGCATGGGGCCCCTATTCCCTCCCTCCCCCCCTTCCCCCCTCAACCCCTTCCTCCCCACTCCTTCCCACCTCCATCCCCACTCCCTCCCCCCCTCCTCCCCAACTCCCTCCCCACCTCCCTCACCCCTCCTCCCCTGACTCCCCCCCCCTCCCTCCTTCCCTCCATCCTCCCCCCCTCCCTCCACCCTTCCATCCCTCTCCCCCTCCCCCCTCCTTCCACCCTCCCTCCCCCCCTTCTGGTTACAAAGGAAACCCTACGGGGACGGGCCCAACGGGGAAAGAGGGGTACTGGGAAAAGGGGAGGTCCCCCTCCCTCCCCTTCCCCCCTCCCCTCCCCCCTCCCCCTCCCCCCTAACCCTCTCCCTCCCCCTCCCCTCCCCCCTCCCCTCCTCCCTCCACACCTCCTCCTCCCTCCCTCCCCTCCTCCCGGTTACAATGGAAACCCTACGAGGACGGGCCCAACGGGGAAAGAGGGGTACTGGGAAAAGGGGAGGTCCCCCTCCCTCCCCCCTTCCCCCATCCCATCCCCCCTCCCCTCTCCCTCCCCCCCGTTCCCCCTCCCCTTCCCCCCTCCCTCCACACCTCTCTCCTCCCTCCCTCCCCTTCCCTCCCTCCCATCCTCCCAATGCTTGTTTGAGATGGGTGCTACATTGTTTCGAAAAGCACCACTAACAGATCGCAGTGAGAAGCACTATGTGACCGTGAATGTTTCAAAACAAGCACTTAAAAAGCACTTATCTTTTTTTAAAGTATTTTTTTTTATTGCAAGTCACTTAACATACACAGATCAGCATTGGGCCCCTATGCTCGTGGGCCACCGGGGCAAGTGTTTCGAAAAAAGCACTGAGAGTGTGTCTGGGGGAGAGAGAGAATGGGGGGGGGGGGGGGTCTGAGAATGGGGACTGGGGAGGGGGACAACAGGGGTCGTTGCGGAGGGGGCTTGGTGGTGGGGGAAAGAGGGGTACTGGGAAAAGGGGAGGTCCCACTTCCCCCCTCAACCCCTTCCTCCCCCCTCCTTCTCACCTCCAACCCCACTCCCTCCCCCCTCCCTCCCCCCTCAATCCCAACCTCCTTCACCACTCAGCCCCTAACTCCCCCCCTCCCTCCTTCCCTCCATCCCACCCTCCCCCACTCCCTCCCCCCTCCCTCCACCATTCCATCCCTCTCCCCCTCCCCCCTCCTTCCACCCTCCCTCCCCTCCCGGTTACAATGGAAACCCTACGAGGACGGGCCCAATGGGGAAAGAGGGGTACTGGGAAAATGGGAGGTTCCCCTCCCTCCCCCCTCACTCCCCCCTCCCTCCCTTCTCCCTCCCCCCCTCCCTCCCCCTCCCCTTCCCCCCTCCCTCCCCTTCCCCCCTCCCCCTCCCTCCCCCTCCCCCCTACCCCCTTCCCTCCCCTCTCCCTCCCCGCCTTCCCCCCTCCCCTCCCCCCTCCACACCTCCCTACTCCCTCCCTCGAAAAGCAACTGACAGAAGCACTAAGTAGCCGCGAATGTTTCAAAACCAGCACTTAACCGCGAATGTTTTTTTAAAAAGCACTTAACCGCGAATGTTTCAAAACAAGCAATTAAAAAGCACTTTTTTTTTAAAAGTATTTTTTTTTATTCCAAGAGAATGGGGGGGGGTCTGAGAATGGGGACTGGGGAGGGGGACAACAGGGGTCGTTGCGGTGGGGGCTTGGTGGTGGGAGAAAGAGGGGTACTGGGAAAAGGGGAGGTCCCACTTCCCCCTCAACCTCTTCCTCCCTCCTCCTTCCCACCTCCATCCCCACTCTCTCCCCCCTCAATCCCAACCTCCATCACCACTCAGCCCCTAACTCACCCCTCCCTCCTTCCCTCCATCCGACCCTCCCCCACTCCCTCCCCCCCTCCCACCACCCTTCCACCCCTCTCCCCCTCCTTCCACCCTCCCTCCCCCCCTCCCGGTTACAATGGAAACCCTACGGGGACGGGCGCAACGGGGAAAGAGGGGTACTGGGAAAAGGGGAGTTCCCCTCCCTCCCCTCCTCCCTCCCCTCCCCCCTACCCCTCTTCCCCCCTCCCCCTCCCCTCCCCCCCTCCCTCCCCCTCCCCTCCTCCCTCCACACCTCCCTCCACACCTCCCTCCTCCCTCCCTCCCCCCCTCCCGGTTACAATGGAAACCCTACGAGGACGGGCCCAACGGGGAAAGAGGAGTACTGGGAAAAGGGGAGGTCCCCCTCCCTCCCCCCTTCCCCCTCCCCTCCCCCATCCCCTTTCCCTCCCCCTCCCTCCCCCTCCCCCCTACCCCCCTCCCTCCCCTCCCCCCTCCCTCCCCTCCCCTCCTCCCTCCACACCTCCCTCCTCCCTCCCTCCCCCTTCCCGCCCTCCCCTCCTCCCGGTTACAATGGAAACCCTACGAGGACGGGCCCAACGGGGAAAGAGGGGTACTGGGAAAAGGGGAGGTCCCCCTCCCTCCCTCCCCCCTACCCACCTCCCTCCCCTCTCCCTCCCCCCCTTCCCTCCTCCCTTCCCCCCTCCCCTCCCCCCTCCCATCCCCCCCTCTCCCCCCTCCCTCCCCCCTACCCCCCTCCCTCCCCTCTCCCTCCCCCCTCCCCCCCTCCCCTCCCCCCCTCCCTCCCCTCCTCCCTCCCCCTTCCCTCCCCCAACCCTCCCCCTTTCCTCCCCTCCCGGTTACAATGGAAACCCTACGAGGACGGGCCCAACGGGCCCACTCGGTCTAGTATAATACTAAAACTCTGCGGTCCAACATTCCGTATGTATATACGGAAGATTCCGTATGTATATACGGAAGATTCCGAAGATTTCTGTCCATAACTTACAAACCCTGCTCCTCCCAGACGGTACACCAAAGCGCTACGATTTTTGTACCGCCGTATTCACCATTGACGTGGGCAACTATTGTAAGTACTTTCGTTCAAATTGAAGCTACCTTTTTAAAGCTAGAGAGATATTAAAGTTTAAATTTTCATTTCTAACACTTTTCTTGAAGGGTCCAAACCCTACTCCTCCCAGACGGTACACCAAAGCGCTACGATTTTTGTACCGCCGTATTCACCATTAACATGGGCAACTATTGTAAGTACTTTCGTTCAAATTGAAGCTACCTTTTTAAAGCTAGAGAGATATTAAAGTATAAATTTTCATTTCTAACCCTTTTCTTGAAGGGGCTTCAGTGCGTGATGTCACAATGGCACCCGTGCACCAATGAGAGATCAGCTCGGTTTTAAATTTACATCTTCAGCTTGTGACGTCACAATGCTTGTGTGAGATTGTTGCAACATTGTTGCGAAAAGCAACTGCCAGTTTTTTAAAGTTGTGCGAGTCACTTAACATACACAGATCAGCATGGGGCCCCTATTCCCTCCCTCCCCCCCTTCCCCCCTCAACCCCTTCCTCCCCACTCCTTCCCACCTCCATCCCCACTCCCTCCCCCCCTCCTCCCCAACTCCCTCCCCACCTCCCTCACCCCTCCTCCCCTAACTCCCCCCCCTCCCTCCTTCCCTCCATCCTCCCCCCCTCCCTCCACCCTTCCATCCCTCTCCCCCCTCCCCCCTCCTTCCACCCTCCCTCCCCCCCTTCTGGTTACAAAGGAAACCCTACGGGGACGGGCCCAACGGGGAAAGAGGGGTACTGGGAAAAGGGGAGGTCCCCCTCCCTCCCCTTCCCCCCTCCCCTCCCCCCTCCCCCTCCCCCCTAACCCTCTCCCTCCCCCTCCCCTCCCCCCCTCCCCTCCTCCCTCCACACCTCCTCCTCCCTCCCTCCCCTCCTCCCGGTTACAATGGAAACCCTACGAGGACGGGCCCAACGGGGAAAGAGGGGTACTGGGAAAAGGGGAGGTCCCCCTCCCTCCCCCCTTCCCCCATCCCATCCCCCCTCCCTCCCCTCTCCCTCCCCCCCGTTCCCCCTCCCCTTCCCCCCTCCCTCCACACCTCTCTCCTCCCTCCCTCCCCTTCCCTCCCTCCCATCCTCCCAATGCTTGTTTGAGATGGGTGCTACATTGTTTCGAAAAGCACCACTAACAGATCGCAGTGAGAAGCACTATGTGACCGTGAATGTTTCAAAACAAGCACTTAAAAAGCACTTATCTTTTTTTAAAGTATTTTTTTTTATTGCAAGTCACTTATCATACACAGATCAGCATTGGGCCCCTATGCTCGTGGGCCATCGGGGCAAGTGTTTCGAAAAAAGCACTGAGAGTGTGTCTGGGGGAGAGAGAGAATGGGGGGGGGGGGGGGGGTCTGAGAATGGGGACTGGGGAGGGGGACAACAGGGGTCGTTGCGGAGGGGGCTTGGTGGTGGGGGAAAGAGGGGTACTGGGAAAAGGGGAGGTCCCACTTCCCCCCTCAACCCCTTCCTCCCCCCTCCTTCTCACCTCCATCCCCACTCCCTCCCCCCTCCCTCCCCCCTCAATCCCAACCTCCTTCACCACTCAGCCCCTAACTCCCCCCCTCCCTCCTTCCCTCCATCCCACCCTCCCCCACTCCCTCCCCCCTCCCTCCACCATTCCATCCCTCTCCCCCTCCCCCCTCCTTCCACCCTCCCTCCCCTCCTCCCGGTTACAATGGAAACCCTACGAGGACGGGCCCAATGGGGAAAGAGGGGTACTGGGAAAATGGGAGGTTCCCCTCCCTCCCCCCTCACTCCCCCCTCCCTCCCTTCTCCCTCCCCCCCTCCCTCCCCCTCCCCTTCCCCCCTCCCTCCCCTTCCCCCCTTCCCCCCTACCCCCTCCCTCCCCCTCCCCCCTACCCCCTTCCCTCCCCTCTCCCTCCCCCCCTTCCCCCCTCCCCTCCCCCCTCCCTCCCCCTCCCCTCCCCCCTCCACACCTCCCTACTCCCTCCCTCGAAAAGCAACTGACAGAAGCACTAAGTAGCCGCGAATGTTTCAAAACCAGCACTTAACCGCGAATGTTTTTTAAAAAAGCACTTAACCGCGAATGTTTCAAAACAAGCAATTAAAAAGCACTTTTTTTTAAAAAGTTTTTTTTTTTATTCCAAGAGAATGGGGGGGGGTCTGAGAATGGGGACTGGGGAGGGGGACAACAGGGGTCGTTGCGGTGGGGGCTTGGTGGTGGGAGAAAGAGGGGTACTGGGAAAAGGGGAGGTCCCACTTCCCCCTCAACCTCTTCCTCCCCCCTCCTTCCCACCTCCATCCCCACTCTCTCCCCCCTCAATCCCAACCTCCATCACCACTCAGCCCCTAACTCACCCCTCCCTCCTTCCCTCCATCCGACCCTCCCCCACTCCCTCCCCCCCTCCCTCCACCCTTCCACCCCTCTCCCCCTCCTTCCACCCTCCCTCCCCCCCTCCCGGTTACAATGGAAACCCTACGGGGACGGGCCCAACGGGGAAAGAGGGGTACTGGGAAAAGGGGAGTTCCCCTCCCTCCCCTCCTCCCTCCCCTCCCCCCTACCCCTCTTCCCCCCTCCCCCTCCCCTCCCCCCCTCCCTCCCCCTCCCCTCCTCCCTCCACACCTCCCTCCACACCTCCCTCCTCCCTCCCTCCCCCCCTCCCGGTTACAATGGAAACCCTATGAGGACGGGCCCAACGGGGAAAGAGGAGTACTGGGAAAAGGGGAGGTCCCCCTCCCTCCCCCCTTCCCCCTCCCCTCCCCCATCCCCTCTCCCTCCCCCTCCCTCCCCCTCCCCCCTACCCCCTCCCTCCCCTCCCCCCTCCCTCCCCTCCCCTCCTCCCTCCACACCTCCCTCCTCCCTCCCTCCCCCTTCCCGCCCTCCCCTCCTCCCGGTTACAATGGAAACCCTACGAGGACGGGCCCAACGGGGAAAGAGGGGTACTGGGAAAAGGGGAGGTCCCCCTCCCTCCCTCCCCCCTACCCACCTCCCTCCCCTCTCCCTCCCCCCCTTCCCTCCTCCCTTCCCCCCTCCCCTCCCCCCTCCCATCCCCCCCTCTCCCCCCTCCCTCCCCCCTACCCCCCTCCCTCCCCTCTCCCTCCCCTCTCCCTCCCCCCTCCCCCCCTCCCTCCCCTCCTCCCTCCCCCTTCCCTCCCCCAACCTTCCCCCTTTCCTCCCCTCCCGGTTACAATGGAAACCCTACGAGGACGGGCCCAACGGGCCCACTCGGTCTAGTCTATATACTACTAAAACTCTGCGGTCCAACATTCCGTATGTATATACGGAAGATTCCGTATGTTTGTACGGAAGATTCCGAAGATTTCTGTCCATAACTTACAAACCCTACTCCTCCCAGACGGTACACCAAAGCGCTACGATTTTTGTACCGCCATATTCACCATTAACATGGGCAACTATTGTAAGTACTTTCGTTCAAATTGAAGCTACCTTTTTAAAGCTAGAGAGATATTAAAGTTGAAATTTCTCATTTCTAACCCTTTTCTTGAAGGGGCTTCAGCGCGTGATGTCACAATGGCCCCCAGTGCACCAATGAGAGATCAGCTCGCGATGGACAAGCAGCTGCTATTGGGTGTTTACTACTTTAAATTTACATAATTTTTTTTCTGACCTTTTTTTTCAAGGTCTTCAGCTTGTGACGTCACAATGCTTGTGTGAGATAGTTGCAACAATGTTGCGAAAAGCAACTGCCAGTTTTTAAAAGTTGTGCCAGTCACTTAACATACACAGATCAGCATGGGGCCCCTATTCCCTCCCTCCCCCCACTTCCCCCCTCAACCCCTTCCTCCCCACTCCTTCCCACCTCCATCCCCACTCCCTCCCCCCCTCCTCCCCAACTCCCTCCCCACCTCCCTCACCCCTCCTCCCCTAACTCCTCCCTCCCTCCCCCTTCCCTCCCTCCCCTCCTCCCGGTTACAATGGAAACCCTACAAGGACGGGCCCAACGGGGAAAGAGGGGTACTGGGAAAAGGGGAGGTCCCCCTTCCCCCCTCAACCCCTTCATCCCCCCTCCTTCCCACCTCCATCCCCACTCCCTCCCCCCCTCCTCCCCCTCCCTCCCCAACTCCCTCCCCCCTCCCTCCCCTCTAACTCCCCCCTCCCTCCTTCCCTCCATCCCTCCCTCCCCCAATCCATCCCCCCTCCCTCCACCCTTCCATCCCTCCCCCCTCCTTCCACCCTCCCTCCCCTCCTCCCGGTTACAATGGAAACCCTACGAGGACGGGCCCAATGGGGAAAGAGGGGTACTGGGAAAATGGGAGGTTCCCCTCCCTCCCCCCTCACTCCCACCTCCCTCCCTTCTCCCTCCCCCCCATCCCTCCCCCTCCCCTTCCCCCCTCCCTCCCCTTCCCCCCTCCCTCTCCCTCCCCCCTACCCCCTTCCCTCCCCTCTCCCTCCCCCCCTTCCCCCCTCCCCTCCCCCCCTCCCTCCCCCTCCCCTCCCCCCTCCACACCTCCCTACTCCCTCCCTCGAAAAGCAACTGACAGAAGCACTAAGTAGCCGCGAATGTTTCAAAACCAGCACTTAACCGCGAATGTTTTTTAAAAAAGCACTTAACCGCGAATGTTTCAAAACAAGCAATTAAAAAGCACTTTTTTTTTTAAAGCTTTTTTTTTATTCCAAGAGAATGGGGGGGGGTCTGAGAATGGGGACTGGGTAGGGGGACAACAGGGGTCGTTGCGGTGGGGGCTTGGTGGTGGTGGAAAGAGGGGTACTGGGAAAAGGGGAGGTCCCACTTCCCCCTCAACCTCTTCCTCCCCCCTCCTTCCCACCTCCATCCCCACTCTCTCCCCCTCAATCCCAACCTCCATCACCACTCAGCCCCTAACTCACCCCTCCCTCCTTCCCTCCATCCGACCCTCCCCCACTCCCTCCCCCCCTCCCTCCACCCTTCCACCCCTCTCCCCCTCCCCCCTCCTTCCACCCTCCCTCCCCCCTCCCGGTTACAATGGAAACCCTACGGGGACGGGCCCAATGGGGAAAGAGGGGTACTGGGAAAAGGGGAGTTCCCCCTCCCTCCCCTCCTCCCTCCCCTCCCCCCTACCCCTCTTCCCCCCTCCCCTCCCCCCCTCCCTCCCCCTCCCCTCCTCCCTCCACACCTCCCTCCACACCTCCCTACTCCCTCCCTCCCCCCCTCCCGGTTACAATGGAAACCCTACGAGCGCGGGCCCAACGGGGAAAGAGGAGTACTGGGAAAAGGGGAGGTCCCCCTCCCTCCCCCTTCCCCCTCCCCTCCCCCCTCCCCTCTCCCTCCCCCTCCCCCCTACCCCCTCCCTCCCCTCCCCCCTCCCCGTTACAATGGAAACCCTACGGGGACGGGCCCAACGGGGAAAGAGGGGTACTGGGAAAAGGGGAGGTCCCCCTCCCTCCCCCCCTTCCCCCCTCCACTCCACCCTCCCCTCCCCCCCTCCCTCCCCCTCCCCTGCTCCCTCCACACCTCCCTCCTCCCTCCCTCCCTCTTCCCTCCCTCCCATCCTCCCAGTTACAATGGAAACCCTACGAGGACGGGCCCAACGGGCCCACTCGGTCTAGTATAATACTAAAACTCTGGGTTCGTGTGTATGTACGGAAGATTCCGTATGTACGAAAGATTCCGAAGATTTCTGTCCATAACTTACAAACCCTACTGCTCCTAGACGGTACACCAAAGCGCTACGATTTTTGTACCGCCATATTCACCATTAACATGGGCAACTATTGTAAGTACTTTCGTTCAAATTGAAGCTACATTTTTAAAGCTAGAGAGATATTAAAGTTTAAATTTTCATTTCTAACACTTTTCTTGAAGGGGCCAAACCCTACTCCTCCCAGACGGTACACCAAAGCGCTACGATTTTTGTACCGCCGTATTCACCATTAACATGGGCAACTATTGTAAGTACTTTCGTTCAAATTGAAGCTACCTTTTTAAAGCTAGAGAGATATTAAAGTTTAAATTTTTCATTTCTAACCCTTTTCTTGAAGGGGCTTCAGCGCGTGATGTCACAATGGCACCCGTGCACCAATGAGAGATCAGCTCGCGATGGACAAGCGGCTGCTATTGGGTGTTTACTACTTTAAATTTACATAATTTTTTTTCTGACCTTTTTTTTCAAGGTCTTCAGCTTGTGACGTCACAATGCTTGTGTGAGATGGTTGCGACATTGTAGCGAAAAGCAACTGCCAGTTTTTTAAAGTTGTGCGAGTCACTTAACATACACAGATCAGCATGGGGCCCCTATTCCCTCCCTCCCCCCCCCTTCCCCCCTCAACCCCTTCCTCCCCACTCCTTCCCACCTCCACCCCCCCTCCCTCCCCCCCTTCCCCCCTCCCATCCCCCTCCCCCTCCCTCCCCCTCCACCCTCCACACCTCCCTCCCTCCCCCTTCCCTCCCTCCCTTCCTCCCGGTTACAATGGAAACCCTACGAGGACGGGCCCAACGGGGAAAGAGGGGTACTGGGAAAAGGGGAGGTCCCACTTCACCTCTCAACCCCTTCCTCCCCCCTCCTTCCCACCTCCATCCCCACTCCCTCCCCCCCTCCCTCCCCCTCAATCCCAACCTCCATCACCACTCAGCCCCTAACTCCCCCCCTCCCTCCTTCCCTCCATCCCACCCTCCCCCACTCCCTCCCAACTCCCTCCACCCTTCCATCCCTCTCCCCCTCCCCCCTCCTTCCACCCTCCCTCCCCCCTCCCGGTTACAATGGAAACCCTACGGGGACGGGCCCAACGGGGAAAGAGGGTTACTGGAAAAAGGGGAGATCCCCCTCCTTCCCCTCCCCCCTACCCCCTCCCCCCTTCCCTCCCCCTTCCCCCCTCCCCTTCCCCCCTCCCTCCCCCTCCCCTCCTCCCTCCACACCTCCCTCCTCCCTCCATCCCCCCTCCCGGTTACAATGGAAACCCTACGAGGACGGGCCCAACGGGGAAAGAGGGGTACTGGGAAAAGGGGAGGTCCCCCTTCCCCCCTCAACCCCTTCCTTCCCACCTCCATCCCCACTCCCTCCCCCCTCCTCCCCCTCCCTCCCCAACTCCCTCCCCCCTCCACCTCCCCCTAACTCCCCCCCTCCCTCCTTCCCTCCATCCCTCCCTCCCCAATCCCTCCCCCCTCCCTCCACCCTTCCATCCCTCTCCCCCCTCCTTCCACCCTCCCTCCCCCCTCCCGGTTACAATTGAAACCCTACGAGGACGGGCCCATCGGGGAAAGAGGGGTACTGGGAAAAGGGGAGGTCCCCCTCCCTTCCCCCTTCCCCCTCCCCTCCCCCCTCCCTCCCCCTCCCCCCTACCCCCTCCCTCCCCTCCCCTCCTCCCTCCACACCTCCCTCCTCCCTCCCTCCCCTTCCCTCCCTCCCCTCCTCCCGGTTACAATGGAAACCCTACGAGGACGGGCCCAACGGGGAAAGAGGGGTACTGGGAAAAGGGGAGGTCCCCCTCCCTCCCCCTTAAACCCTCCCTCCCTCCCCCTCCCCCTCTCCCTCCCCCCTCCCCTCCCCCCTCCCTCCCCCTCCCCTCCTCCCTCCACACCTCCCTCCTCCCTCCCTCCCCCTTCCCTCCCTCCCCTCCTCCCGGTTAAAATGGAAACCCTACGAGGACGGGCCCAACGGGGAAAGAGGGGTACTGGGAAAAGGGGACGTCCCCCTCCCTCACCCCCTCCCCTCCCCCTCCCTCCCCCCTACCCCCCTCCCTCCCCTCTCCCTCCCCCCCTTCCCCCTCCCTCCCCCTCCCCTCCTCCCTCCCCCTCCCCTCCTCCCTCCACACCTCCCTCCTCCCTCCCTCCCCCTTCCCTACCTCCCCTCCTCCCGGTTACAATGGAAACCCTACGACGACGGGCCCAACGGGGAAAGAGGGGTACTGGGAAAACGGGTGGTCCCCCTCCCTCCCCCCTTCCCCCCTCCCTAACCCCTCCCTCCCCTCTCCCTCCCCCTTCCCCCTTCCCCCCTCCCCCTCCCCTCCCCCTCCACACCTCCCTCCTCCCTTCCCTCCCCCCCACTCCCCTCCCGGTTACAATGGAACCCTTACGAGGACGGGCACAACGGGGAAAGAGGGGTACTGGGAAAAGGGGAGGTCCCCCTCCCTCCCCCTTCCACCCTCACCCCTTCCCCCCACCCCTCCCCCTCTCCCTCCCCCCTCCCTCCACCTCCCCCCCTTCCCCCCTCCCCCTCCCTCCCCTCCCCTCCTCCCTCCACACCTCCCTCTTCCCTCCCTCCCCCCTCCCTCCCTGCCTCACGGTTACAATGGAAACCCTACGAGGACGGGCCCAACGGGGAAAGGGGTGTGCTGGGGAAAGGGGGGGGGAGAGTAAGAGTGTATCTGGGGGAGAGAGAATGGGGGGGTCTGAGAATGGGGACTGGGGAGGGGGACAACAGGGGTCGTTGCGGAGGGGGCTTGGTGGTGGGGGAAAGAGGGGTACTGGGAAAAGGGGAGGTTCCACTTCCCCCCTCAACCCCTTCCTCCCCCCTCCTTCCCACCTCCATCCCCACTCGCTCCCCCCCTCCCTCCCCCCTCAATCCCAACCTCCATCACCACTCAGCCCCTAACTCCCCCCCTCCCTCCTTCCCTCCATCCCACCCTCCCGCACTCCCTCCCCCCTCCCTCCACCATTCCATCCCTCTCCCCCTCCCCCCTCCTTCCACCCTCCCTCCCCCCTCCCGGTTACAATGGAAACCCTACGGGGACGGGCCCAACGGGGAAAGAGGGGTACTGGGAAAAGGGGAGATCCCCCTCCCTCCCCTCCCCTCTCCCCCCTTCCCCCTCCCCTTCCCCCTCCCCTCCCCCCTCCCTCCCCCTCCCCTCCTCCCTCCACACCTCCCTCCTCCCTCCCTCCCCCCCTCCCGGTTACAATGGAAACCCTATGAGGACGGGCTCAACGGGGAAAGAGGGGTACTGGGAAAAGGGGAGGTCCTCCTTCCCCCCTCAACCCCTTCATCCCCCCTCCTTCCCACCTCCATCCCCACTCCCTCCCCCCCTCCTCCCCCTCCCCAACTCCCTCCCCCTCCCTCCCCCCTCCCCCCTAACTCCCCCCTCCCTCCTTCCCTCCATCCCTCCCTCCCCAATCCCTCCCCCCCTCCCTCCACCCTTCCATCCCTCTCCCCCCTCCTTCCACCCTCCCTCCCCCCCTCCCGGTTACAATTGAAACCCTACGAGGACGGGCCCAACGGGGAAAGAGGAGTACTGGGAAAAGGGGAGGTCCCCCTCAATCCCCTCCTCCCTCCCCTCTCCCTCCCCCTCCCTCCCCCTCCCCCCCTCCCCCTCCCTCCCCTCCCCTCCTCCCTCCACACCTCCCTCCTCCCTCCCTCCCCCTTCCCGCCCTCCCCTCCTCCCGGTTACAATGGAAACCCTACGAGGACGGGCCCAACGGGGAAAGAGGGGTACTGGGAAAAGGGGAGGTCCCCCTCCCTCCCTCCCCCCTACCCACCTCCCTCCCCTCTCCCTCCCCCCTTCCCTCCTCCCTTCCCTCCCCTCCCCCCTCCCATCCCCCCCTCTCCCCCCTCCCTCCCCCTAACCCCCTCCCTCCCCCTCTCCCTCCCCCCTCCCCTCCCCCCTCCCTCCCCTCATCCCTCCCCCTTCCCTCCCCCAACCCTCCCCCTTTCCTCCCCTCCCGGTTACAATGGAAACCCTACGAGGACGGGCCCAACGGGCCCACTCGGTCTAGTCTATATACTACTAAAACTCTGCGGTCCAACATTCCGTATGTATATGTGTATGTACGCAAAGATTCCGAAGAGTTTCTGTCCATAACTTACAAACCCTACTCCTCCCTGACGGTACACCAAAGCGCTACGATTTTTGTACCGCCATATTCACCATTAACATGGGCAACTATTGTAAGTACTTTCGTTCAAATTGAAGCTGCCTTTTTAAAGCTAGAGAGATATTAAAGTTTAATTTTCATTTCTAACCCTTTTCTTGAAGGGGCTTCAGCGCGTGATGTCACAATGGCACCCGTGCACCAATGAGAGATCAGCTCGGTTTTAAATTTACATCTTCAGCTTGTGACGTCACAATGCTTGTGTGAGATTGTTGCAACATTGTTGCGAAAGGCAACTGCCAGTTTTTTAAAGTTGTGCAAGTCACTTAACATACACAGATCAGCATGGGGCCCCTATTCCCTCCCTCCCCCCCCTTCCCCCCTCAACCCCTTCCTCCCCACTCCTTCCCACCTCCATCCCCACTCCCTCCACCCCTCCTCCCCAACTCCCTCCCCACCTCCCTCACCCCTCCTCCCCTAACTCCCCCCCCTCCCTCCTTCCCTCCATCCCTCCCCCCCTCCCTCCACCCTTCCATCCCTCTCCCCCTCCCCCCTCCTTCCACCCTCCCTCCCCCCTTCTGGTTACAAAGGAAACCCTACGGGGACGGGCCCAACGGGGAAAGAGGGGTACTGGGAAAAGGGGAGGTCCCCCTCCCTCCCCTCCCCTCCCCCTCCCCCCTAACCCTCTCCCTCCCCCTTCCCCCTCCCCTCCTCCCTCCACACCTCCCTCCTCCCTCCCTCCCCTCCTCCCGGTTACAATGGAAACCCTACGAGGACGGGCCCAACGGGGAAAGAGGGGTACTGGGAAAAGGGGAGGTCCCCCTCCCTCCCCCCTTCCCCCATCCCATCCCCCCTCCCTCTCCTCTCCCTCCCCCTTCCCCCCGTTCCCCCCTCCCCTTCCCCCATCCCTCCACACCTCTCTCCTCCCTCCCTCCCCTTCCCTCCCTCCCATCCTCCCAATGCTTGTTTGAGATGGGTGCTACATTGTTTCGAAAAGCACCACTAACAGATCGCAGTGAGAAGCACTATGTGACCGCGAATGTTTCAAAACAAGCACTTAAAAAGCACTTATCTTTTTTTAAAGTATTTTTTTTAATTGCAAGTCACTTAACATACACAGATCAGCATTGGGCCCCTATGCTCGTGGGCCACCGGGGCAAGTGTTTCCCGGTTACAATGGAAACCCTACGGGGACGGGCCCAACGGGGAAAGAGGGGTACTGGGAAAAGGGGAGATCCCCCTCCCTCCCCTCCCCCCTACTCCCTCCCCCCTTCCCCCCTCCCCTTCCCCCCTCCCCTCCCCCCTCCCTCCCCCTCCCCTCCTCCCTCCACACCTCCCTCCCTCCCCCCTCCCGGTTACAATGGAAACCCTATGAGGACGGGCCCAACGGGGAAAGAGGGGTACTGGGAAAAGGGGAGGTCCCCCTTCCCCCCTCAACCCCTTCATCCCCCCTCCTTCCCACCTCCATCCCCACTCCCTCCCCCCCTCCTCCCCCTCCCTCCCCAACTCCCTCCCCCCTCCCCCCTAACTCCCCCCTCCCTCCTTCCCTCCCTCCCCAATCCCTCCCCCCCTCCCTCCACCCTTCCATCCCTCTCCCCCCTCCTTCCACCCTCCCTCCCCCCCTCCCGGTTACAATTGAAACCCTACGAGGACCGGCCCAACGGGGAAAGAGGAGTACTGGGAAAAGGGGAGGTCCCCCTCCCTCCCCCCTTCCCCTCCCCCCTACCCCCCTCCCTCCCCTCCCCCCTCCCTCCCCTCCCCTCCTCCCTCCACACCTCCCTCCTCCCTCCCTCCCCCTTCCCGCCCTCCCCTCCTCCCGGTTACAATGGAAACCCTACGAGGACGGGCCCAACGGGGAAAGAGGGGTACTGGGAAAAGGGGAGGTCCCCCTCCCTCCCCCCTACCCACCTCCCTCCCCTCTCCCTCCCCCCTTTCCCTCCTCCCTTCCCCCCTCCCCTCCCCCTCCCATCCCCCCCTCTCCCCCTCCCTCCCCCCTACCCCCTCCCTCCCCTCTCCCTCCCCCCTCCCCTCCCCCCCTCCCCTCCCCTCCTCCCTCCCCCTTCCCTCCCCCAACCCTCCCCCTTTCCTCCCCTCCCGGTTACAATGGAAACCCTACGAGGACGGGCCCAACGGGCCCACTCGGTCTAGTATACTACTAAAACTCTGCGGTCCAACATTCCGTATGTATGGATGTATATGTGTATGTACGCAAAGATTCCGAAGAGTTTCTGTCCATAACTTACAAACCCTACTCCTCCCTGACGGTACACCAAAGCGCTACGATTTTTGTACCGCCATATTCACCATTAACATGGGCAACTATTGTAAGTACTTTCGTTCAAATTGAAGCTACCTTTTTAAAGCTAGAGAGATATTAAAGTTTAATTTTCATTTCTAACCCTTTTCTTGAAGGGGCTTCAGCGCGTGATGTCACAATGGCACCCGTGCACCAATGAGAGATCAGCTCGGTTTTAAATTTACATCTTCAGCTTGTGACGTCACAATGCTTGTGTGAGATTGTTGCAACATTGTTGCGAAAGGCAACTGCCAGTTTTTTAAAGTTGTGCAAGTCACTTAACATACACAGATCAGCATGGGGCCCCTATTCCCTCCCTCCCCCCCCTTCCCCCCTCAACCCCTTCCTCCCCACTCCTTCCCACCTCCATCCCCACTCCCTCCCCCCCTCCTCCCCAACTCCCTCCCCACCTCCCTCACCCCTCCTCCCCTAACTCCCCCCCTCCCTCCTTCCCTCCATCCCTCCCCCCCTCCCTCCACCCTTCCATCCCTCTCCCCCTCCCCCCTCCTTCCACCTCCCTCCCCCCCTTCTGGTTACAAAGGAAACCCTACGGGGACGGGCCCAACGGGGAAAGAGGGGTACTGGGAAAAGGGGAGGTCCCCCTCCCTCCCCTCCCCTCCCCCCTCCCCCTCCCCCCTAACCCTCTCCCTCCCCCTTCCCCCCTCCCCTCCTCCCTCCACACCTCCCTCCTCCCTCCCTCCCCTCCTCCCGGTTACAATGGAAACCCTACGAGGACGGGCCCAACGGGGAAAGAGGGGTACTGGGAAAAGGGGAGGTCCCCCTCCCTCCCCTCCCCTCCCCCCTCCCCCTCCCCCCTAACCCTCTCCCTCCCCCTTCCCCCCTCCCCTCCTCCCTCCACACCTCCCTCCTCCCTCCCTCCCCTCCTCCCGGTTACAATGGAAACCCTACGAGGACGGGCCCAACGGGGAAAGAGGGGTACTGGGAAAAGGGGAGGTCCCACTTCACCTCTCAACCCCTTCCTCCCCCCTCCTTCCCACCTCCATCCCCACTCCCTCCCCCCCTCCCTCCCCCTCAATCCCAACCTCCATCACCACTCAGCCCCTAACTCCCTCCTTCCCTCCATCCCACCCTCCCCCACTCCCTCCCAACTCCCTCCACCCTTCCATCCCTCTCCCCCTCCCCCCTCCTTCCACCCTCCCTCCCCCCTCCCGGTTACAATGGAAACCCTACGGGGACGGGCCCAACGGGGAAAGAGGGGTACTGGGAAAAGGGGAGGTCCCCCTTCCCCCCTCAACCCCTTCCTTCCCACCTCCATCCGCACTCCCTCCCCCCTCCTCCCCCTCCCTCCCCAACTCCCTCCCCCCTCCCCCTCCCCCTAACTCCCCCCCTCCCTCCTTCCCTCCATCCCTCCCTCCCCAATCCCTCCCCCCTCCCTCCACCCTTCCATCCCTCTCCCCCCTCCTTCCACCCTCCCTCCCCCCTCCCGGTTACAATTGAAACCCCCACCCTCCCTCCCCCCTCCCTTCCCCCTTCCCCCTCCCCTCCCCCCTCCCTCCCCCTCCCCCCTACCCCCTCCCTCCCCTCCCCTCCTCCCTCCACACCTCCCTCCTCCCTCCCTCCCCTTCCCTCCCTCCCCTCCTCCCGGTTACAATGGAAACCCTACGAGGACGGGCCCAACGGGGAAAGAGGGGTACTGGGAAAAGGGGAGGTCCCCCTCCCTCCCCCTTACACGCTCCCTCCCTCCCCCTCCCCCTCTCCCTCCCCCCTCCCCTCCCCCCTCCCTCCCCCTCCCCTCCTCCCTCCACACCTCCCTCCTCCCTCCCCCCTACCCCCCTCCCTCCCCTCTCCCTCCTCCCCCTTCCCCCTCCCTCCCCCTCCCCTCCTCCCTCCCCCTCCCCTCCTCCCTCCACACCTCCCTCCTCCCTCCCTCCCCCTTCCCTACCTCCCCTCCTCCCGGTTACAATGGAAACCCTACGACGACGGGCCCAACGGGGAAAGAGGGGTACTGGGAAAACGGGTGGTCCCCCTCCCTCCCCCCTTCCCCCCTCCCTCCCCTCTCCCTCCCCCTTGCCCCTTCCCCCCTCCCCCTCCCCTCCCCCCTCCACACCTCCCTCCTCCCTTCCCTCCCCCCCACTCCCCTCCCGGTTACAATGGAAACCTTACGAGGACGGGCACAACGGGGAAAGAGGGGTACTGGGAAAAGGGGAGGTCCCCCTCCCTCCCCCTTCCACCCTCACCCCTTCCCCCCACCCCTCCCCCTCTCCCTCCCCCCTCCCTCCACCTCCCCCCCTTCCCCCCTCCCCCTCCCTCCCCCTCCCCTCCTCCCTCCACACCTCCCTCTTCCCTCCCTCCCCCCTCCCTCCCTGCCTCACGGTTACAATGGAAACCCTACGAGGACGGGCCCAACGGGGAAAGGGGTGTGCTGGGGAAAGGGGGGGGGAGAGTAAGAGTGTATCTGGGGGAGAGAGAATGGGGGGGTCTGAGAATGGGGACTGGGGAGGGGGACAACAGGGGGCTTGGTGGTTTGGGAAAGAAGAGTACTGGGAAAAGGGGAGGTACCCCTCCCTCCCCACTCTCCTCCCTCCCTCATCCCTCCCTCCCTCCCGTCCCAGCAGCGCTGACCGCCGGGAGGTGTAGTCGCCGTCGCCTCTCCCGCTGTTTGATTTCATTTATAACAAAGACATTTATTTAAAATGAGGAATGTGATTTTCATTAAGTTTGATTTTATTTATTTTAAAAAAGCTGATGCTCTATAGATAAGTTTATTTCCTTTTCAACAAAGAACGCTGTTTATTTTAAAGTAAAATAGACCCTCCCCCCACCCCCCTCCCTCCCCTCTCCCTCCCCATCCCCCTCCCCTCCTTCCCCCTCCCCTCCCCCCTCCACTCCACCCTCCCCTCCCCCCCTCCCTCCCACTTCCCTCCCTCCCATCCTCCCGGTTACAATGGAAACCCTACGAGGACGGGCCCAACGGGCCCACTCGGTCTAGTATACTACTAAAACTCTGCGGTCCAACATTCCGTATGTATATACGGAAGATTCCGTATGTTTGTACGGAAGATTCCGAAGATTTCTGTCCATAACTTACAAACCCTACTCCTCCCAGACGGTACACCAAAGCGCTACGATTTTTGTACCGCCATATTCACCATTAACATGGGCAACTATTGTAAGTACTTTCGTTCAAATTGAAGCTACCTTTTTAAAGCTAGAGAGATATTGAAGTTAAAATTTCTCATTTCTAACCCTTTTCTTGAAGGGGCTTCAGCGCGTGATGTCACAATGGCACCCGTGCACCAATGAGAGATCAGCTCGGTTTTAAATTTACATCATTTTTTTCTGACCTTTTTTTTCAAGGTCTTCAGCTTGTGACGTCACAATGCTTGTGTGAGATGGTTTGCAACATTGTTGCGAAAAGCAACTGCCAGTTTTTTAAAGATGTGCGAGTCACTTAACATACACAGATCAGCATGGGGCCCCTATTCCCTCCCTCCCCCCCTTCCCCCCTCAACCCCTTCCTCCCCACTCCTTCCCACCTCCATCCCCACTCCCTCCCCCCCTCCTCCCCAACTCGCTCCCCACCTCCCTCACCCCTCCTCCCCTAACTCCCCCCCCTCCCTCCTTCCCTCCATCCCTCCCCCCCTCCCTCCACCCTTCCATCCCTCTCCCCCTCCCCCCTCCTTCCACCCTCCCTCCCCCCCTTCTGGTTACAAAGGAAACCCTACGGGGACGGGCCCAACGGGGAAAGAGGGGTACTGGGAAAAGGGGAGGTCCCCCTCCCTCCCCTTACCCCCTCCCCCATCCCCCTCCCCCCTAACCCTCTCCCTCCCCCTTCCCCCCTCCCCTCCCCCCCTCCCCTCCTCCCTCCACACCTCCCTCCTCCCTCCCTCCCCTCCTCCCGGTTACAATGGAAACCCTACGAGGACGGGCCCAACGGGGAAAGAGGGGTACTGGGAAAAGGGGAGGTCCCCCTCCCTCCCCCCTTCCCCCATCCCCTCCCCCCTCCCTCCCCTCCCCCTCCCCTTCCCCCCGTTCCCCCCTCCCCTTCCCCCTCCCTCCCCTCCTCCCTCCACACCTCTCTCCTCCCTCCCTCCCCTTCCGTCCCTCCCATCCTCCCAATGCTTGTTTGAGATGGGTGCTACATTGTTTCGAAAAGCACCACTAACAGATCGCAGTGAGAAGCACTAAATGACCGTGGTCGTGAGAAGCACTAAATGACCGCGAATGTAGCAAAAACAGCACTTTAAACCACTTTAAACCACTGTTTTCAAGTAGTCTTTTTTATTGCAAGTCACTTAACATACACAGATCAACATGGGGCCTCTATGCTCGTGGGCCACCGGGGCAAGTGTTGCGAAACAGCACTTGGAGTGTGTCTGGGGGAGAGAGAGAATGGGGGGGGGGTCTGAGAATGGGGACTGGGGAGGGGGACAACAGGGGTCGTTGCGGAGGGGGCTTGGTGGTGGGGGAAAGAGGGGTACTGGGAAAATGGGAGGTCCCCCTTCACCCCTCAACCCCTTCCTTCCCACCTCCATCCCCACTCCCTCCCCCCCTCCTCCCCCTCCCTCCCCAACTCCCTCCCCCTCCCTCCCCACCTCCCTCAAACCTCCCCCCTATCTCCCCCCCTCCCTCCTTCCCTCCATCCCTCCCTCCCCAATCAATCCACCCTTCCATCCCTCTCCCCCTCCCCCCTCCTTCCATCCTCCCTCCCCCCTCCCGGTTACAATAGAAACCCTACGGGGACGGGCCCAACGGGGAAAGAGGGGTACTGGGAAAAGGGGAGGTCCCCCTCCCTCCCCTCCCCCCTACCCCCTCCCCCCTTCCCCCTCCCCTTCCCCCCTCCCCTCCCCCCTCCCCTCCTCCCTCCACACCTCCCTCCACACCTCCCTCCCCCCCTCCCGGTTACAATGGAAACCCTATGAGGACGGGCCCAACGGGGAAAGAGGGGTACTGGGAAAAGGGGAGGTCCCCCTCCCTCCCCTTACCCCCTCCCCCATCCCCCTCCCCCCTAACCCTCTCCCTCCCCCTTCCCCCCTCCCCTCCCCCCCTCCCCTCCTCCCTCCACACCTCCCTCCTCCCTCCCTCCCCTCCTCCCGGTTACAATGGAAACCCTACGAGGACGGGCCCAACGGGGAAAGAGGGGTACTGGGAAAAGGGGAGGTCCCCCTCCCTCCCCCCTTCCCCCATCCCATCCCCCCTCCCTCCCCTCCCCCTCCCCTTCCCCCCGTTCCCCCCTCCCCTTCCCCCTCCCTCCCCTCCTCCCTCCACACCTCTCTCCTCCCTCCCTCCCCTTCCGTCCCTCCCATCCTCCCAATGCTTGTTTGAGATGGGTGCTACATTGTTTCGAAAAGCACCACTAACAGATCGCAGTGAGAAGCACTAAATGACCGTGGTCGTGAGAAGCACTAAATGACCGCGAATGTAGCAAAAACAGCACTTTAAACCACTTTAAACCACTGTTTTCAAGTAGTCTTTTTTATTGCAAGTCACTTAACATACACAGATCAACATGGGGCCTCTATGCTCGTGGGCCACCGGGGCAAGTGTTGCGAAACAGCACTTGGAGTGTGTCTGGGGGAGAGAGAGAATGGGGGGGGGGTCTGAGAATGGGGACTGGGGAGGGGGACAACAGGGGTCGTTGCGGAGGGGGCTTGGTGGTGGGGGAAAGAGGGGTACTGGGAAAATGGGAGGTCCCCCTTCACCCCTCAACCCCTTCCTTCCCACCTCCATCCCCACTCCCTCCCCCCCTCCTCCCCCTCCCTCCCCAACTCCCTCCCCCTCCCTCCCCACCTCCCTCAAACCTCCCCCCTATCTCCCCCCCTCCCTCCTTCCCTCCATCCCTCCCTCCCCAATCAATCCACCCTTCCATCCCTCTCCCCCTCCCCCCTCCTTCCATCCTCCCTCCCCCCTCCCGGTTACAATAGAAACCCTACGGGGACGGGCCCAACGGGGAAAGAGGGGTACTGGGAAAAGGGGAGGTCCCCCTCCCTCCCCTCCCCCCTACCCCCTCCCCCCTTCCCCCTCCCCTTCCCCCCTCCCCTCCCCCCTCCCCTCCTCCCTCCACACCTCCCTCCACACCTCCCTCCCCCCCTCCCGGTTACAATGGAAACCCTATGAGGACGGGCCCAACGGGGAAAGAGGGGTACTGGGAAAAGGGGAGGTCCCCCTTCCCCCCTCAACCCCTTCATCCCCCCTCCTTCCCACCTCCATCCCCACTCCCTCCCCCCCTCCTCCCCCTCCCTCCCCAACTCCCTCCCCCCTCCCCCCTAACTCCCCCCTCCCTCCATCCCTCCCTCCCCAATCCCTCCCCCCCTCCCTCCACCCTTCCATCCCTCTCCACCCTCCCTCCCCCCCTCCCGGTTACAATTGAAACCCTACGAGGACAGGCCCAACGGGGAAAGAGGAGTACTGGGAAAAGGGGAGGTCCCCCTCCCTCCCCCCTTCCCCCATCCCATCCCCCCTCCCTCCCCTCTCCCTCTCCCTCCCCCTTCCCCCTCCCCTTCCCCCCCTCCCCCCTCCCTCCCCTCCCCTCCTCCCTCCACACCTCCCTCCTCCCTCCCTCCCCCTTCCCGCCCTCCCCTCCTCCCGGTTACAATGGAAACCCTACGAGGACGGGCCCAACGGGGAAAGAGGGGTACTGGGAAAAGGGGAGGTCCCCCTCCCTCCCTCCCCCCTACCCACCTCCCTCCCCTCTCCCTCCCCCCCTTCCCTCCTCCCTCCCCCCCTCCCCTCCCCCCTCCCATCCCCCCCTCTCCCTCCCCCCTACCCCCCTCCCTCCCCTCTCCCTCCCCCTCCCCTCCCCCCCTCCCTCCCCTCCTCCCTCCCCCTTCCCTCCCCCAACCCTCCCCCTTTCCTCCCCTCCCGGTTACAATGGAAACCCTACGAGGACGGGCCCAACGGGCCCACTCGGTCTAGTATACTACTAAAACTCTGCGGTCCAACATTCCGTATGTATATACGGAAGATTCCGTATGTTTGTACGGAAGATTCCGAAGATTTCTGTCCATAATTACAAACCCTACTCCTCCCAGACGGTACACCAAAGCGCTACGATTTTTGTACCGCCATATTCACCATTAACATGGGCAACTATTGTAAGTACTTTCGTTCAAATTGAAGCTACCTTTTTAAAGCTAGAGAGATATTAAAGTTGAAATTTCTCATTTCTAACCCTTTTCTTGAAGGGGCTTCAGCGCGTGATGTCACAATGGCCCCCAGTGCACCAATGAGAGATCAGCTCGCGATGGACAAGCAGCTGCTATTGGGTGTTTACTACTTTAAATTTACATAATTTTTTTTCTGACCTTTTTTTTCAAGGTCTTCAGCTTGTGACGTCACAATGCTTGTGTGAGATAGTTGCAACAATGTTGCGAAAAGCAACTGCCAGTTTTTTAAAGTTGTGCCAGTCACTTAACATACACAGATCAGCATGGGGCCCCTATTCCCTCCCTCCCCCCACTTCCCCCCTCAACCCCTTCCTCCCCACTCCTTCCCACCTCCATCCCCACTCCCTCCCCCCCTCCTCCCCAACTCCCTCCCCACCTCCCTCACCCCTCCTCCCCTAACTCCTCCCTCCCTCCCCCTTCCCTCCCTCCCCTCCTCCCGGTTACAATGGAAACCCTACGAGGACGGGCCCAACGGGGAAAGAGGGGTACTGGGAAAAGGGGAGGTCCCCCTTCCCCCCTCAACCCCTTCATCCCCCCTCCTTCCCACCTCCATCCCCACTCCCTCCCCCCCTCCTCCCCCTCCCTCCCCAACTCCCTCCCCCCTCCCTCCCCTCTAACTCCCCCCTCCCTCCTTCCCTCCATCCCTCCCTCCCCCAATCCATCCCCCCTCCCTCCACCCTTCCATCCCTCCCCCCTCCTTCCACCCTCCCTCCCCTCCTCCCGGTTACAATGGAAACCCTACGAGGACGGGCCCAATGGGGAAAGAGGGGTACTGGGAAAATGGGAGGTTCCCCTCCCTCCCCCCTCACTCCCACCTCCCTCCCTTCTCCCTCCCCCCCATCCCTCCCCCTCCCCTTCCCCCCTCCCTCCCCTTCCCCCCTCCCTCTCCCTCCCCCCTACCCCCTTCCCTCCCCTCTCCCTCCCCCCCTTCCCCCCTCCCCTCCCCCCCTCCCTCCCCCTCCCCTCCCCCCTCCACACCTCCCTACTTCCTCCCTCGAAAAGCAACTGACAGAAGCACTAAGTAGCCGCGAATGTTTCAAAACCAGCACTTAACCGCGAATGTTTTTTAAAAAAGCACTTAACCGCGAATGTTTCAAAACAAGCAATTAAAAAGCACTTTTTTTTTTAAAGCTTTTTTTTTATTCCAAGAGAATGGGGGGGGGGTCTGAGAATGGGGACTGGGTAGGGGGACAACAGGGGTCGTTGCGGTGGGGGCTTGGTGGTGGTGGAAAGAGGGGTACTGGGAAAAGGGGAGGTCCCACTTCCCCCTCAACCTCTTCCTCCCCCCTCCTTCCCACCTCCATCCCCACTCTCTCCCCCTCAATCCCAACCTCCATCACCACTCAGCCCCTAACTCACCCCTCCCTCCTTCCCTCCATCCGACCCTCCCCCACTCCCTCCCCCCCTCCCTCCACCCTTCCACCCCTCTCCCCCTCCCCCCTCCTTCCACCCTCCCTCCCCCCTCCCGGTTACAATGGAAACCCTACGGGGACGGGCCCAATGGGGAAAGAGGGGTACTGGGAAAAGGGGAGTTCCCCCTCCCTCCCCTCCTCCCTCCCCTCCCCCCTACCCCTCTTCCCCCCTCCCCCTCCCCTCCCCCCCTCCCTCCCCCTCCCCTCCTCCCTCCACACCTCCCTCCACACCTCCCTACTCCCTCCCTCCCCCCCTCCCGGTTACAATGGAAACCCTACGAGCGCGGGCCCAACGGGGAAAGAGGAGTACTGGGAAAAGGGGAGGTCCCCCTCCCTCCCCCTTCCCCCTCCCCTCCCCCTCCCCTCTCCCTCCCCCTCCCTCCCCCTCCCCCCTACCCCCTCCCTCCCCTCCCCCCTCCCCGTTACAATGGAAACCCTACGGGGACGGGCCCAACGGGGAAAGAGGGGTACTGGGAAAAGGGGAGGTCCCCCTCCCTCCCCCCCTTCCCCCCTCCACTCCACCCTCCCCTCCCCCCCTCCCTCCCCCTCCCCTGCTCCCTCCACACCTCCCTCCTCCCTCCCTCCCTCTTCCCTCCCTCCCATCCTCCCAGTTACAATGGAAACCCTACGAGGACGGGCCCAACGGGCCCACTCGGTCTAGTCTATCTATCTATCTATCTATCTATCTATCTATATACTACTAAAACTCTGGGTTCGTGTGTATGTACGGAAGATTCCGTATGTACGAAAGATTCCGAAGATTTCTGTCCATAACTTACAAACCCTACTCCTCCCAGACGGTACACCAAAGCGCTACGATTTTTGTACCGCCATATTCACCATTAACATGGGCAACTATTGTAAGTACTTTCGTTCAAATTGAAGCTACCTTTTTAAAGCTAGAGAGATATTAAAGTTTAAATTTTCATTTCTAACACTTTTCTTGAAGGGGCCAAACCCTACTCCTCCCAGACGGTACACCAAAGCGCTACGATTTTTGTACCGCCGTATTCACCATTAACATGGGCAACTATTGTAAGTACTTTCGTTCAAATTGAAGCTACCTTTTTAAAGCTAGAGAGATATTAAAGTTAAAATTTTCATTTCTAACCCTTTTCTTGAAGGGGCTTCAGCACGTGATGTCACAATGGCACCCGTGCACCAATGAGAGATCAGCTCGCGATGGACAAGCGGCTGCTATTGGGTGTTTACTACTTTAGATTTACATTATTTTTTTTCTGACCTTTTTTTTCAAGGTCTTCAGCTTGTGACGTCACAATGCTTGTGTGAGAGGGTTGCAACATTGTTGCGAAAAGCAACTGCCAATTTTTTAAAGTTGTGCGAGTCACTTAACATACACAGATCAGCATGGGGCCCCTATTCCTTCCCTCCCCCCCCCTTCCCCCCTCAACCCCTTCCTCCCCACTCCTTCCCACCTCCATCCCCACTCCCTCCCCCCCCTCCTCCCCAACTCCCTCCCCACCTCCCTCACCCCTCCTCTCCTAACTCCTCCCTCCCTCCCCCTTCCCTCCCTCCCCTCCTAACGGTTACAATGGAAACCCTACGAGGACGGGCCCAACGGGGAAAGAGGGGTACTGGGAAAAGGGGAGGTCCCCCTCCCTCCCCCCTTCCCCCATCCCATCCCCCCTCCCTCCCCTCTCCCTCCCCCTTCCCCCCCTTCACCCCCCTCCCCTTCCCCCCTTCCCTCCCCTCCTCCCTCCACACCTCCCTCCTCCCTCCCTCCCCTTCCCTCCCTCCCATCCTCCCAATGCTTGTTTGAGATGGGTGCTACAGTGAGAAGCACTATGTGACCGCGAATGTTTCGAAAAAAGCACTGAGAGTGTGTATGGGGGAGAGAGAGAATGGGGGGGGGGGATCTGTGAATGGGGACTGGGGACAACAGGGGTCGTTGCGGAGGGGGCTTGGTGGTGGGGGAAAGAGGGGTACTGGGAAAAGGGGAGGTCCCACTTCCCCCCTCAACCCCTTCCTCCCCCCTCCTTCCCACCTCCATCCCCACTCCCTCCCCCCCTCCCTCCCCCCTCAATCCCAACCTCCATCACCACTCAGCCCCTAACTCCCCCCCTCCCTCCTTCCCTCCATCCCACCCTCCCCCACTCCCTCCCCCCTCCCTCCACCATTCCATCCCTCTCCCCCTCCCCCCTCCTTCCACCCTCCCTCCCCTCCTCCCGGTTACAATGGAAACCCTACGAGGACGGGCCCAATGGGGAAAGAGGGGTACTGGGAAAATGGGAGGTTCCCCTCCCTCCCCCCTCACTCCCCCCTCCCTCCCTTCTCCCTCCCCCCTACCCTCTTCCCTCCCCTCTCCCTCCCCCCCTTCCCCCCTCCCCTCCCCCCCTCCCTCCCCCTCCCCTCCCCCCTCCACACCTCCCTACTCCCTCCCTCGAAAAGCAACTGACAGAAGCACTAAGTAGCCGCGAATGTTTCAAAACCAGCACTTAACCGCGAATGTTTTTTAAAAAAGCACTTAACCGCGAATGTTTCAAAACAAGCAATTAAAAAGCACTTTTTTTTTTAAAGTATTTTTTTTTATTCCAAGAGAATGGGGGGTGGTCTGACAATGGGGACTGGGTAGGGGGACAACAGGGGTCGTTGCGGTGGGGGCTTGGTGGTGGGGGAAAGAGGGGTACTGGGAAAAGGGGAGGTCCCACTTCCCCGTCAACCTCTTCCTCCCCCCTCCTTCCCACCTCCATCCCCACTCTCTCCCCCTCAATCCCAACCTCCATCACCACTCAGCCCCTAACTCACCCCTCCCTCCTTCCCTCCATCCGACCCTCCCCCACTCCCTCCCCCCCTCCCTCCACCCTTCCACCCCTCTCCCCCTCCCCCCTCCTTCCACCCTCCCTCCCCCCCTCCCGGTTACAATGGAAACCCTACGGGGACGGGCCCAACGGGGAAAGAGGGGTACTGGGAAAAGGGGAGTTCCCCTCCCTCCCCTCCTCCCTCCCCTCCCCCTACCCCTCTTCCCCCCTCCCCCTTCCCTCCCCCCCTCCCTCCCCCTCCCCTCCTCCCTCCACACCTCCCTCCACACCTCCCTCCTCCCTCCCTCCCCCCCTCCCGGTTACAATGGAAACCCTACGAGGACGGGCCCAACGGGGAAAGAGGAGTACTGGGAAAAGGGGAGGTCCCCCTCCCTCCCCCCTTCCCCCTCCCCTCCCCTCTCCCTCCCCTCTCCCTCCCCCTCCCTCCCCCTCCCCCCTACCCACCTCCCTCCCCTCTCCCTCCCCCCCTTCCCTCCTCCCTTCCCCCCTCCCCTCCCCCCTCCCATCCCCCCCTCTCCCCCCTCCCTCCCCCCTACCCCCTCCCTCCCCTCCTCCCTCCCCCTTCCCTCCCCCAACCCTCCCCCTTTCCTCCCCTCCCGGTTACAATGGAAACCCTACGAGGACGGGCCCAACGGGCCCACTCGGTCTAGTATAATACTAAAACTCTGCGGTCCAACATTCCGTATGTATATACGGAAGATTCCGTATGTATATACGGAAGATTCCGAAGATTTCTGTCCATAACTTACAAACCCTGCTCCTCCCAGACGGTACACCAAAGCGCTACGATTTTTGTACCGCCGTATTCACCATTGACATGGGCAACTATTGTAAGTACTTTCGTTCAAATTGAAGCTACCTTTTTAAAGCTAGAGAGATATTAAAGTTTAAATTTTCATTTCTAACACTTTTCTTGAAGGGTCCAAACCCTACTCCTCCCAGACGGTACACCAAAGCGCTACGATTTTTGTACCGCCGTATTCACCATTAACATGGGCAACTATTGTAAGTACTTTCGTTCAAATTGAAGCTACCTTTTTAAAGCTAGAGAGATATTAAAGTATAAATTTTCATTTCTAACCCTTTTCTTGAAGGGGCTTCAGTGCGTGATGTCACAATGGCACCCGTGCACCAATGAGAGATCAGCTCGGTTTTAAATTTACATCTTCAGCTTGTGACGTCACAATGCTTGTGTGAGATTGTTGCAACATTGTTGCGAAAAACAACTGCCAGTTTTTTAAAGTTGTGCAAGTCACTTAACATACACAGATCAGCATGGGGCCCCTATTCCCTCCCTCCCCCCCTTCCCCCCTCACCCCTTCCTCCCCACTCCTTCCCACCTCCATCCCCACTCCCTCCCCCCCTCCTCCCCAACTCCCTCCCCACCTCCCTCACCCCTCCTCCCCTAACTCCCCCCCCCTCCCTCCTTCCCTCCATCCTCCCCCCCTCCCTCCACCCTTCCATCCCTCTCCCCCTCCCCCCTCCTTCCACCCTCCCTCCCCCCCTTCTGGTTACAAAGGAAACCCTACGGGGACGGGCCCAACGGGGAAAGAGGGGTACTGGGAAAAGGGGAGGTCCCCCTCCCTCCCCTTCCCCCCTCCCTCTCCCCCCTAACCCTCTCCCTCCCCCTCCCCTCCCCCCCTCCCCTCCTCCCTCCACACCTCCTCCTCCCTCCCTCCCCTCCTCCCGGTTACAATGGAAACCCTACGAGGACGGGCCCAACGGGGAAAGAGGGGTACTGGGAAAAGGGGAGGTCCCCCTCCCTCCCCCCTTCCCCCATCCCATCCCCCCTCCCTCCCCTCTCCCTCCCCCCCGTTCCCCCTCCCCTTCCCCCCTCCCTCCACACCTCTCTCCTCCCTCCCTCCCCTTCCCTCCCTCCCATCCTCCCAATGCTTGTTTGAGATGGGTGCTACATTGTTTCGAAAAGCACCACTAACAGATCGCAGTGAGAAGCACTATGTGACCGTGAATGTTTCAAAACAAGCACTTAAAAAGCACTTATCTTTTTTTAAAGTATTTTTTTTTATTGCAAGTCACTTAACATACACAGATCAGCATTGGGCCCCTATGCTCGTGGGCCACCGGGGCAAGTGTTTCGAAAAAAGCACTGAGAGTGTGTCTGGGGGAGAGAGAGAATGGGGGGGGGGGGTCTGAGAATGGGGACTGGGGAGGGGGACAACAGGGGTCATTGCGGAGGGGGCTTGGTGGTGGGGGAAAGAGGGGTACTGGGAAAAGGGGAGGTCCCACTTCCCCCCCTCAACCCCTTCCTCCCCCCTCCTTCCCACCTCCATCCCCACTCCCTCCCCCCTCCCTCCCCCCTCAATCCCAACCTCCTTCACCACTCAGCCCCTAACTCCCCCCCTCCCTCCTTCCCTCCATCCCACCCTCCCCCACTCCCTCCCCCTCCCTCCACCATTCCATCCCTCTCCCCCTCCCCCCTCCTTCCACCCTCCCTCCCCTCCTCCCGGTTACAATGGAAACCCTACGAGGACGGGCCCAATGGGGAAAGAGGGGTACTGGGAAAATGGGAGGTTCCCCTCCCTCCCCCCTCACTCCCCCCTCCCTCCCTTCTCTCTCCCCCCCTCCCTCCCCCTCCCCTTCCCCCCTCCCTCCCCTTCCCCCCTCCCCCCTCCCTCCCCCTCCCCCCTACCCCCTTCCCTCCCCTCTCCCTCCCCCCCTTCCCCCCTCCCCTCCCCCCTCCCTCCCCCTCCCCTCCCCCCTCCACACCTCCCTACTCCCTCCCTCGAAAAGCAACTGACAGAAGCACTAAGTAGCCGCGAATGTTTCAAAACCAGCACTTAACCGCGAATGTTTTTTAAAAAAGCACTTAACCGCGAATGTTTCAAAACAAGCAATTAAAAAGCACTTTTTTTTTTAAAGTATTTTTTTTTATTCCAAGAGATGGGGGGGGTCTGAGAATGGGGACTGGGGAGGGGGACAACAGGGGTCGTTGCGGTGGGGGCTTGGTGGTGGGAGAAAGAGGGGTACTGGGAAAAGGGGAGGTCCCACTTCCCCCTCAACCTCTTCCTTCCCCCTCCTTCCCACCTCCATCCCCACTCTCTCCCCCCTCAATCCCAACCTCCATCACCACTCAGCCCCTAACTCACCCCTCCCTCCTTCCCTCCATCCGACCCTCCCCCACTCCCTCCCCCCCTCCCTCCACCCTTCCACCCCTCTCCCCCTCCTTCCACCCTCCCTCCCCCCCTCCCGGTTACAATGGAAACCCTACGGGGACGGGCCCAACGGGGAAAGAGGGGTACTGGGAAAAGGGGAGTTCCCCTCCCTCCCCTCCTCCCTCCCCTCCCCCCTACCCCTCTTCCCCCCTCCCCCTCCCCTCCCCCCCTCCCTCCCCCTCCCCTCCTCCCTCCACACCTCCCTCCACACCTCCCTCCTCCCTCCCTCCCCCCCTCCCGGTTACAATGGAAACCCTACGAGGACGGGCCCAACGGGGAAAGAGGAGTACTGGGAAAAGGGGAGGTCCCCCTCCCTCCCCCCTTCCCCCTCCCCTCCCCCATCCCCTCTCCCTCCCCCTCCCTCCCCCTCCCCCCTACCCCCCTCCCTCCCCTCCCCCCTCCCTCCCCTCCCCTCCTCCCTCCACACCTCCCTCCTCCCTCCCTCCCCCTTCCCGCCCTCCCCTCCTCCCGGTTACAATGGAAACCCTACGAGGACGGGCCCAACGGGGAAAGAGGGGTACTGGGAAAAGGGGAGGTCCCCCTCCCTCCCCCCTACCCACCTCCCTCCCCTCTTCCTCCCCCCCTTCCCTCCTCCCTTCCCCCCTCCCCTCCCCCCTCCCATCCCCCCCTCTCCCCCCTCCCTCCCCCCCTACCCCCCTCCCTCCCCTCTCCCTCCCCCCCTCCCCTCCCCCCCTCCCTCCCCTCCTCCCTCCCCCTTCCCTCCCCCAACCCTCCCCCTTTCCTCCCCTCCCGGTTACAATGGAAACCCTACGAGGACGGGCCCAACGGGCCCACTCGGTCTAGTATACTACTAAAACTCTGCGGTCCAACATTCCGTATGTATGGATGTATGTGTGTATGTACGCAAAGATTCCGAAGAGTTTCTGTCCATAACTTACAAACCCTACTCCTCCCTGACGGTACACCAAAGCGCTACGATTTTTGTACCGCCATATTCACCATTAACATGGGCAACTATTGTAAGTACTTTCGTTCAAATTGAAGCTGCCTTTTTAAAGCTAGAGAGATATTAAAGTTTAATTTTCATTTCTAACCCTTTTCTTGAAGGGGCTTCAGCGCGTGATGTCACAATGGCACCCGTGCACCAATGAGAGATCAGCTCGGTTTTAAATTTACATCTTCAGCTTGTGACGTCACAATGCTTGTGTGAGATTGTTGCAACATTGTTGCGAAAGGCAACTGCCAGTTTTTTAAAGTTGTGCAAGTCACTTAACATACACAGATCAGCATGGGGCCCCTATTCCCTCCCTCCCCCCCCTTCCCCCCTCAACCCCTTCCTCCCCACTCCTTCCCACCTCCATCCCCACTCCCTCCCCCCCTCCTCCCCAACTCCCTCCCCACCTCCCTCACCCCTCCTCCCCTAACTCCCCCCCCTCCCTCCTTCCCTCCATCCCTCCCCCCCTCCCTCCACCCTTCCATCCCTCTCCCCCTCCCCCCTCCTTCCACCCTCCCTCCCCCCTTCTGGTTACAAAGGAAACCCTACGGGGATGGGCCCAACGGGGAAAGAGGGGTACTGGGAAAAGGGGAGGTCCCCCTCCCTCCCCTCCCCTCCCCCCTCCCCCTCCCCCCTAACCCTCTCCCTCCCCCTTCCCCCCTCCCCTCCTCCCTCCACACCTCCCTCCTCCCTCCCTCCCCTCCTCCCGGTTACAATGGAAACCCTACGAGGACGGGCCCAACGGGGAAAGAGGGGTACTGGGAAAAGGGGAGGTCCCACTTCACCTCTCAACCCCTTCCTCCCCCCTCCTTCCCACCTCCATCCCCACTCCCTCCCCCCCTCCCTCCCCCTCAATCCCAACCTCCATCACCACTCAGCCCCTAACTCCCCCCCTCCCTCCTTCCCTCCATCCCACCCTCCCCCACTCCCTCCCAACTCCCTCCACCCTTCCATCCCTCTCCCCCTCCCCCCTCCTTCCACCCTCCCTCCCCCCTCCCGGTTACAATGGAAACCCTACGGGGACGGGCCCAACGGGGAAAGAGGGGTACTGGGAAAAGGGGAGGTCCCCCTTCCCCCCTCAACCCCTTCCTTCCCACCTCCATCCGCACTCCCTCCCCCCTCCTCCCCCTCCCTCCCCAACTCCCTCCCCCCTCCCCCTCCCCCTAACTCCCCCCCTCCCTCCTTCCCTCCATCCCTCCCTCCCCAATCCCTCCCCCCTCCCTCCACCCTTCCATCCCTCTCCCCCCTCCTTCCACCCTCCCTCCCCCCTCCCGGTTACAATTGAAACCCTACGAGGACGGGCCCATCGGGGAAAGAGGGGTACTGGGAAAAGGGGAGGTCCCCCTCCCTTCCCCCTTCCCCCTCCCCTCCCCCTCCCTCCCCCTCCCCCCTACCCCCTCCCTCCCCTTCCCTCCTCCCTCCACACCTCCCTCCTCCCTCCCTCCCCTTCCCTCCCTCCCCTCCTCCCGGTTACAATGGAAACCCTACGAGGACGGGCCCAACGGGGAAAGAGGGGTACTGGGAAAAGGGGAGGTCCCCTACCCTCCCCCTTACACGCTCCCTCCCTCCCCCTCCCCCTCTCCCTCCCCCCTCCCCTCCCCCCTCCCTCCCCCTCCCCTCCTCCCTCCACACCTCCCTCCTCCCTCCCCCCTACCCCCCTCCCTCCCCTCTCCCTCCTCCCCCTTCCCCCTCCCTCCCCCTCCCCTCCTCCCTCCCCCTCCCCTCCTCCCTCCACACCTCCCTCCTCCCTCCCTCCCCCTTCCCTACCTCCCCTCCTCCCGGTTACAATGGAAACCCTACGACGACGGGCCCAACGGGGAAAGAGGGGTACTGGGAAAACGGGTGGTCCCCCTCCCTCCCCCCTTCCCCCCTCCCTACCCCCTCCCTCCCCTCTCCCTCCCCCTTGCCCCTTCCCCCCTCCCCCTCCCCTCCCCCCTCCACACCTCCCTCCTCCCTTCCCTCCCCCCCACTCCCCTCCCGGTTACAATGGAAACCTTACGAGGACGGGCACAACGGGGAAAGAGGGGTACTGGGAAAAGGGGAGGTCCCCCTCCCTCCCCCTTCCACCCTCACCCCTTCCCCCCACCCCTCCCCCTCTCCCTCCCCCCTCCCCCCCTTCCCCCCTCCCCCTCCCTCCCCCTCCCCTCCTCCCTCCACACCTCCCTCTTCCCTCCCTCCCCCCTCCCTCCCTGCCTCACGGTTACAATGGAAACCCTACGAGGACGGGCCCAACGGGGAAAGGGGTGTGCTGGGGAAAGGGGGGGGGGAGAGTAAGAGTGTATCTGGGGGAGAGAGAATGGGGGGGTCTGAGAATGGGGACTGGGGAGGGGGACAACAGGGGGCTTGGTGGTTTGGGAAAGAAGAGTACTGGGAAAAGGGGAGGTACCCCTCCCTCCCCACTCTCCTCCCTCCCTCATCCCTCCCTCCCTCCCGTCCCAGCAGCGCTGACCGCCGGGAGGTGTAGTCGCCGTCGCCTCTCCCGCTGTTTGATTTCATTTATAACAAAGACATTTATTTAAAATGAGGAATGTGATTTTCATTAAGTTTGATTTTATTTATTTTAAAAAAGCTGATGCTCTATAGATAAGTTTATTTCCTTTTCAACAAAGAACGCTGTTTATTTTAAAGTAAAATAGACCCTCCCCCCACCCCCCTCCCTCCCCTCTCCCTCCCCATCCCCCTCCCCTCCTTCCCCCTCCCCTACCCCCTCCACTCCACCCTCCCCTCCCCCCCTCCCTCCCACTTCCCTCCCTCCCATCCTCCCGGTTACAATGGAAACCCTACGAGGACGGGCCCAACGGGCCCACTCGGTCTAGTATACTACTAAAACTCTGCGGTCCAACATTCCGTATGTATGGATGTATATGTGTATGTACGCAAAGATTCCGAAGAGTTTCTGTCCATAACTTACAAACCCTACTCCTCCCTGACGGTACACCAAAGCGCTACGATTTTTGTACCGCCATATTCACCATTAACATGGGCAACTATTGTAAGTACTTTCGTTCAAATTGAAGCTACCTTTTTAAAGCTAGAGAGATATTAAAGTTTAATTTTCATTTCTAACCCTTTTCTTGAAGGGGCTTCAGCGCGTGATGTCACAATGGCACCCGTGCACCAATGAGAGATCAGCTCGGTTTTAAATTTACATCTTCAGCTTGTGACGTCACAATGCTTGTGTGAGATTGTTGCAACATTGTTGCGAAAGGCAACTGCCAGTTTTTTAAAGTTGTGCAAGTCACTTAACATACACAGATCAGCATGGGGCCCCTATTCCCTCCCTCCCCCCCCTTCCCCCCTCAACCCCTTCCTCCCCACTCCTTCCCACCTCCATCCCCACTCCCTCCCCCCCTCCTCCCCAACTCCCTCCCCACCTCCCTCACCCCTCCTCCCCTAACCCCCCCCTCCCTCCTTCCCTCCATCCCTCCCCCCCTCCCTCCACCCTTCCATCCCTCTCCCCCTCCCCCCTCCTTCCACCCTCCCTCCCCCCTTCTGGTTACAAAGGAAACCCTACGGGGACGGGCCCAACGGGGAAAGAGGGGTACTGGGAAAAGGGGAGGTCCCCCTCCCTCCCCTCCCCTCCCCCCTCCACACCTCCCTCCTCCCTCCCTCCCCTCCTCCCGGTTACAATGGAAACCCTACGAGGACGGGCCCAACGGGGAAAGAGGGGTACTGGGAAAAGGGGAGGTCCCCCTCCCTCCCCCTTACACGCTCCCTCCCTCCCCCTCCCCCTCTCCCTCCCCCCTCCCCTCCCTCCCCCTCCCCTCCTCCCTCCACACCTCCCTCCTCCCTCCCCCCTACCCCCCTCCCTCCCCTCTCCCTCCTCCCCCTTCCCCCTCCCTCCCCCTCCCCTCCTCCCTCCCCCTCCCCTCCTCCCTCCACACCTCCCTCCTCCCTCCCTCCCCCTTCCCTACCTCCCCTCCTCCCGGTTACAATGGAAACCCTACGACGACGGGCCCAACGGGGAAAGAGGGGTACTGGGAAAACGGGTGGTCCCCCTCCCTCCCCCCTTCCCTACCCCCTCCCTCCCCTCTCCCTCCCCCTTGCCCCTTCCCCCCTCCCCCTCCCCTCCCCCCTCCACACCTCCCTCCTCCCTTCCCTCCCCCCCACTCCCCTCCCGGTTACAATGGAAACCTTACGAGGACGGGCACAACGGGGAAAGAGGGGTACTGGGAAAAGGGGAGGTCCCCCTCCCTCCCCCTTCCACCCTCACCCCTTCCCCCCACCCCTCCCCCTCTCCCTCCCCCCTCCCTCCACCTCCCCCCCTTCCCCCCTCCCCCTCCCTCCCCCTCCCCTCCTCCCTCCACACCTCCCTCTTCCCTCCCTCCCCCCTCCCTCCCTGCCTCACGGTTACAATGGAAACCCTACGAGGACGGGCCCAACGGGGAAAGGGGTGTGCTGGGGAAAGGGGGGGGGAGAGTAAGAGTGTATCTGGGGGAGAGAGAATGGGGGGGTCTGAGAATGGGGACTGGGGAGGGGGACAACAGGGGGCTTGGTGGTTTGGGAAAGAAGAGTACTGGGAAAAGGGGAGGTACCCCTCCCTCCCCACTCTCCTCCCTCCCTCATCCCTCCCTCCCTCCCGTCCCAGCAGCGCTGACCGCCGGGAGGTGTAGTCGCCGTCGCCTCTCCCGCTGTTTGATTTCATTTATAACAAAGACATTTATTTAAAATGAGGAATGTGATTTTCATTAAGTTTGATTTTATTTATTTTAAAAAAGCTGATGCTCTATAGATAAGTTTATTTCCTTTTCAACAAAGAACGCTGTTTATTTTAAAGTAAAATAGACCCTCCCCCCACCCCCCTCCCTCCCCTCTCCCTCCCCATCCCCCTCCCCTCCTTCCCCCTCCCCTCCCCCCTCCACTCCACCCTCCCCTCCCCCCCTCCCTCCCACTTCCCTCCCTCCCATCCTCCCGGTTACAATGGAAACCCTACGAGGACGGGCCCAACGGGCCCACTCGGTCTAGTATACTACTAAAACTCTGCGGTCCAACATTCCGTATGTATGGATGTATATGTGTATGTACGCAAAGATTCCGAAGAGTTTCTGTCCATAACTTACAAACCCTACTCCTCCCTGACGGTACACCAAAGCGCTACGATTTTTGTACCGCCATATTCACCATTAACATGGGCAACTATTGTAAGTACTTTCGTTCAAATTGAAGCTACCTTTTTAAAGCTAGAGAGATATTAAAGTTTAATTTTCATTTCTAACCCTTTTCTTGAAGGGGCTTCAGCGCGTGATGTCACAATGGCACCCGTGCACCAATGAGAGATCAGCTCGGTTTTAAATTTACATCTTCAGCTTGTGACGTCACAATGCTTGTGTGAGATTGTTGCAACATTGTTGCGAAAGGCAACTGCCAGTTTTTTAAAGTTGTGCAAGTCACTTAACATACACAGATCAGCATGGGGCCCCTATTCCCTCCCCCCCCCCCCTTCCCCCCTCAACCCCTTCCTCCCCACTCCTTCCCACCTCCATCCCCACTCCCTCCCCCCCTCCTCCCCAACTCCCTCCCCACCTCCCTCACCCCTCCTCCCCTAACTCCCCCCTCCCTCCTTCCCTCCATCCCTCCCCCCCTCCCTCCACCCTTCCATCCCTCTCCCCCTCCCCCCTCCTTCCACCCTCCCTCCCCCCTTCTGGTTACAAAGGAAACCCTACGGGGACGGGCCCAACGGGGAAAGAGGGGTACTGGGAAAAGGGGAGGTCCCCCTCCCTCCCCTCCCCTCCCCCCTCCCCCTCCCCCCTAACCCTCTCCCTCCCCCTTCCCCCCTCCCCTCCTCCCTCCACACCTCCCTCCTCCCTCCCTCCCCTCCTCCCGGTTACAATGGAAACCCTACGAGGACGGGCCCAACGGGGAAAGAGGGGTACTGGGAAAAGGGGAGGTCCCCCTCCCTCCCCCTTACACGCTCCCTCCCTCCCCCTCCCCCTCTCCCTCCCCCCTCCCCTCCCCCCTCCCTCCCCCTCCCCTCCTCCCTCCACACCTCCCTCCTCCCTCCCCCCTACCCCCCTCCCTCCCCTCTCCCTCCTCCCCTTCCCCCTCCCTCCCCCTCCCCTCCTCCCTCCCACTCCCCTCCTCCCTCCACACCTCCCTCCTCCCTCCCTCCCCCTTCCCTACCTCCCCTCCTCCCGGTTACAATGGAAACCCTACGACGACGGGCCCAACGGGGAAAGAGGGGTACTGGGAAAACGGGTGGTCCCCCTCCCTCCCCCTTCCCCCCTCCCTCCCCTCTCCCTCCCCCTTGCCCCTTCCCCCCTCCCCCTCCCCTCCCCCCTCCACACCTCCCTCCTCCCTTCCCTCCCCCCCACTCCCCTCCCGGTTACAATGGAAACCTTACGAGGACGGGCACAACGGGGAAAGAGGGGTACTGGGAAAAGGGGAGGTCCCCCTCCCTCCCCCTTCCACCCTCACCCCTTCCCCCCACCCCTCCCCCTCTCCCTCCCCCCTCCCTCCACCTCCCCCCCTTCCCCCCTCCCCCTCCCTCCCCCTCCCCTCCTCCCTCCACACCTCCCTCTTCCCTCCCTCCCCCCTCCCTCCCTGCCTCACGGTTACAATGGAAACCCTACGAGGACGGGCCCAACGGGGAAAGGGGTGTGCTGGGGAAAGGGGGGGGGAGAGTAAGAGTGTATCTGGGGGAGAGAGAATGGGGGGGTCTGAGAATGGGGACTGGGGAGGGGGACAACAGGGGGCTTGGTGGTTTGGGAAAGAAGAGTACTGGGAAAAGGGGAGGTACCCCTCCCTCCCCACTCTCCTCCCTCCCTCATCCCTCCCTCCCTCCCGTCCCAGCAGCGCTGACCGCCGGGAGGTGTAGTCGCCGTCGCCTCTCCCGCTGTTTGATTTCATTTATAACAAAGACATTTATTTAAAATGAGGAATGTGATTTTCATTAAGTTTGATTTTATTTATTTTAAAAAAGCTGATGCTCTATAAATAAGTTTATTTCCTTTTCAACAAAGAACGCTGTTTATTTTAAAGTAAAATAGACCCTCCCCCCACCCCCCTCCCTCCCCTCTCCCTCCCCATCCCCCTCCCCTCCTTCCCCCTCCCCTCCCCCCTCCACTCCACCCTCCCCTCCCCCCCTCCCTCCCACTTCCCTCCCTCCCATCCTCCCGGTTACAATGGAAACCCTACGAGGACGGGCCCAACGGGGAAAGAGGAGTACTGGGAAAAGGGGAGGTCCCCCTCCCTCCCCCCTTCCCCCATCCCAACCCCCCTCCCTCCCCTCTCCCTCTCCCTCCCCCTTCCCCCCTTCCCCCCTCCCCTTCCCCCCCTCCCCCCTCCCTCCCCTCCCCTCCTCCCTCCACACCTCCCTCCTCCCTCCCTCCCCCTTCCCGCCCTCCCCTCCTCCCGGTTACAATGGAAACCCTACGAGGACGGGCCCAACGGGGAAAGAGGGGTACTGGGAAAAGGGGAGGTCCCCCTCCCTCCCTCCCCCCTACCCACCTCCCTCCCCTCTCCCTCCCCCTTCCCTCCTCCCTCCCCCCCTCCCCTCCCCCCTCCCATCCCCCCCTCTCCCTCCCCTCTACCCCCCTCCCTCCCCTCTCCCTCCCCCTCCCCTCCCCCCTCCCTCCCCTCCTCCCTCCCCCTTCCCTCCCCCAACCCTCCCCCTTTCCTCCCCTCCCGGTTACAATGGAAACCCTACGAGGACGGGCCCAACGGGCCCACTCGGTCTAGTCTATCTATCTATATACTACTAAAACTCTGCGGTCCAACATTCCGTATGTATATACGGAAGATTCCGTATGTTTGTACGGAAGATTCCGAAGATTTCTGTCCATAACTTACAAACCCTACTCCTCCCAGACGGTACACCAAAGCGCTACGATTTTTGTACCGCCATATTCACCATTAACATGGGCAACTATTGTAAGTACTTTCGTTCAAATTGAAGCTACCTTTTTAAAGCTAGAGAGATATTAAAGTTGAAATTTCTCATTTCTAACCCTTTTCTTGAAGGGGCTTCAGCGCGTGATGTCACAATGGCCCCCAGTGCACCAATGAGAGATCAGCTCGCGATGGACAAGCAGCTGCTATTGGGTGTTTACTACTTTAAATTTACATAATTTTTTTTCTGACCTTTTTTTTCAAGGTCTTCAGCTTGTGACGTCACAATGCTTGTGTGAGATAGTTGCAACAATGTTGCGAAAAGCAACTGCCAGTTTTTTAAAGTTGTGCCAGTCACTTAACATACACAGATCAGCATGGGGCCCCTATTCCCTCCCTCCCCCCACTTCCCCCCTCAACCCCTTCCTCCCCACTCCTTCCCACCTCCATCCCCACTCCCTCCCCCCCTCCTCCCCAACTCCCTCCCCACCTCCCTCACCCCTCCTCCCCTAACTCCTCCCTCCCTCCCCCTTCCCTCCCTCCCCTCCTCCCGGTTACAATGGAAACCCTACGAGGACGGGCCCAACGGGGAAAGAGGGGTACTGGGAAAAGGGGAGGTCCCCCTTCCCCCCTCAACCCCTTCATCCCCCCTCCTTCCCACCTCCATCCCCACTCCCTCCCCCCCTCCTCCCCCTCCCTCCCCAACTCCCTCCCCCCTCCCTCCCCTCTAACTCCCTCCTTCCCTCCATCCCTCCCTCCCCCAATCCCTCCCCCCTACCTCCACCCTTCCATCCCTCCCCCCTCCTTCCACCCTCCCTCCCCTCCTCCCGGTTACAATGGAAACCCTACGAGGACGGGCCCAATGGGGAAAGAGGGGTACTGGGAAAATGGGAGGTTCCCCTCCCTCCCCCCTCACTCCCCCCTCCCTCCCTTCTCCCTCCCCCCCATCCCTCCCCCTCCCCTTCCCCCCTCCCTCCCCTTCCCCCCTCCCTCTCCCTCCCCCCTACCCCCTTCCCTCCCCTCTCCCTCCCCCCCTTCCCCCCTCCCCTCCCCCCTCCCTCCCCCTCCCCTCCCCCCTCCACACCTCCCTACTCCCTCCCTCGAAAAGCAACTGACAGAAGCACTAAGTAGCCGCGAATGTTTCAAAACCAGCACTTAACCGCGAATGTTTTTTAAAAAAGCACTTAACCGCGAATGTTTCAAAACAAGCAATTAAAAAGCACTTTTTTTTTAAAAGCTTTTTTTTTATTCCAAGAGAATGGGGGGGGGTCTGAGAATGGGGAATGGGTAGGGGGACAACAGGGGTCGTTGCGGTGGGGGCTTGGTGGTGGTGGAAAGAGGGGTACTGGGAAAAGGGGAGGTCCCACTTCCCCCTCAACCTCTTCCTCCCCCCTCCTTCCCACCTCCATCCCCACTCACTCCCCCCTCAATCCCAACCTCCATCACCACTCAGCCCCTAACTCACCCCTCCCTCCTTCCCTCCATCCGACCCTCCCCCACTCCCTCCCCCCCTCCCTCCACCCTTCCACCCCTCTCCCCCTCCCCCCTCCTTCCACCCTCCCTCCCCCCTCCCGGTTACAATGGAAACCCTACGGGGACGGGCCCAATGGGGAAAGAGGGGTACTGGGAAAAGGGGAGTTCCCCCTCCCTCCCCTCCTCCCTCCCCTCCCCCCTACCCCTCTTCCCCCCTCCCCCTCCCCTTCCCCCCCTCCCTCCCCCTCCCCTCCTCCCTCCACACCTCCCTCCACACCTCCCTACTCCCTCCCTCCCCCCCTCCCGGTTACAATGGAAACCCTACGAGGGCGGGCCCAACGGGGAAAGAGGAGTACTGGGAAAAGGGGAGGTCCCCCTCCCTCCCCCTTCCCCCTCCCCTCCCCCCTCCCCTCTCCCTCCCCCTCCCTCCCCCTCCCCCCTACCCCCTCCCTCCCCTCCCCCCTCCCCGTTACAATGGAAAACCTACGGGGACGGGCCCAACGGGGAAAGAGGGGTACTGGGAAAAGGGGAGGTCCCCCTCCCTCCCCCCCTTCCCTCCCCCCCTTCCCCCCTCCACTCCACCCTCCCCTCCCCCCCTCCCTCCCCCTCCCCTGCTCCCTCCACACCTCCCTCCTCCCTCCCTCCCTCTTCCCTCCCTCCCATCCTCCCAGTTACAATGGAAACCCTACGAGGACGGGCCCAACGGGCCCACTCGGTCTAATATACTACTAAAACTCTGCGGTCCAACATTCCGTATGTATGGATGTATATGTGTATGTACGCAAAGATTCCGAAGAGTTTCTGTCCATAACTTACAAACCCTACTCCTCCCTGACGGTACACCAAAGCGCTACGATTTTTGTACCGCCATATTCACCATTAACATGGGCAACTATTGTAAGTACTTTCGTTCAAATTGAAGCTACCTTTTTAAAGCTAGAGAGATATTAAAGTTTAATTTTCATTTCTAACCCTTTTCTTGAAGGGGCTTCAGCGCGTGATGTCACAATGGCACCCGTGCACCAATGAGAGATCAGCTCGGTTTTAAATTTACATCTTCAGCTTGTGACGTCACAATGCTTGTGTGAGATTGTTGCAACATTGTTGCGAAAGGCAACTGCCAGTTTTTTAAAGTTGTGCAAGTCACTTAACATACACAGATCAGCATGGGGCCACTATTCCCTCCCTCCCCCCCCCTTCCCCCCTCAACCCCTTCCTCCCCACTCCTTCCCACCTCCATCCCCACTCCCTCCCCCACTCCTCCCCAACTCCCTCCCCACCTCCCTCACCCCTCCTCCCCTAACTCCCCCCCCTCCCTCCTTCCCTCCATCCCTCCCCCCCTCCCTCCACCCTTCCATCCCTCTCCCCCTCCCCCCTCCTTCCACCCTCCCTCCCCCCTTCTGGTTACAAAGGAAACCCTACGGGGACGGGCCCAACGGGGAAAGAGGGGTACTGGGAAAAGGGGAGGTCCCCCTCCCTCCCCTCCCCTCCCCCCTCCCCCTCCCCCCTAACCCTCTCCCTCCCCCTTCCCCCCTCCCCTCCTCCCTCCACACCTCCCTCCTCCCTCCCTCCCCTCCTCCCGGTTACAATGGAAACCCTACGAGGACGGGCCCAACGGGGAAAGAGGGGTACTGGGAAAAGGGGAGGTCCCCCTCCCTCCCCCTTACACGCTCCCTCCCTCCCCCTCCCCCTCTCCCTCCCCCCTCCCCTCCCCCCTCCCTCCCCCTCCCCTCCTCCCTCCACACCTCCCTCCTCCCTCCCCCCTACCCCCCTCCCTCCCCTCTCCCTCCTCCCCCTTCCCCCTCCCTCCCCCTCCCCTCCTCCCTCCCCCTCCCCTCCTCCCTCCACACCTCCCTCCTCCCTCCCTCCCCCTCTCCCTCCCCCCTCCCCTCCCCCCTCCCTCCCCCTCCCCTCCTCCCTCCACACCTCCCTCCTCCCTCCCCCCTACCCCCCTCCCTCCCCTCTCCCTCCTCCCCCTTCCCCCTCCCTCCCCCTCCCCTCCTCCCTCCCCCTCCCCTCCTCCCTCCACACCTCCCTCCTCCCTCCCTCCCCCTTCCCTACCTCCCCTCCTCCCGGTTACAATGGAAACCCTACGACGACGGGCCCAACGGGGAAAGAGGGGTACTGGGAAAATGGGTGGTCCCCCTCCCTCCCCCCTTCCCCCCTCCCTACCCCCTCCCTCCCCTCTCCATCCCCCTTGCCCCTTCCCCCCTCCCCCTCCCCTCCCCCCTCCACACCTCCCTCCTCCCTTCCCTCCCCCCCACTCCCCTCCCGGTTACAATGGAAACCTTACGAGGACGGGCACAACGGGGAAAGAGGGGTACTGGGAAAAGGGGAGGTCCCCCTCCCTCCCCCTTCCACCCTCACCCCTTCCCCCCACCCCTCCCCCTCTCCCTCCCCCCTCCCTCCACCTCCCCCCCTTCCCCCCTCCCCCTCCCTCCCCCTCCCCTCCTCCCTCCACACCTCCCTCTTCCCTCCCTCCCCCCTCCCTCCCTGCCTCACGGTTACAATGGAAACCCTACGAGGACGGGCCCAACGGGGAAAGGGGTGTGCTGGGGAAAGGGGGGGGGAGAGTAAGAGTGTATCTGGGGGAGAGAGAATGGGGGGGTCTGAGAATGGGGACTGGGGAGGGGGACAACAGGGGGCTTGGTGGTTTGGGAAAGAAGAGTACTGGGAAAAGGGGAGGTACCCCTCCCTCCCCACTCTCCTCCCTCCCTCATCCCTCCCTCCCTCCCGTCCCAGCAGCGCTGACCGCCGGGAGGTGTAGTCGCCGTCGCCTCTCCCGCTGTTTGATTTCATTTATAACAAAGACATTTATTTAAAATGAGGAATGTGATTTTCATTAAGTTTGATTTTATTTATTTTAAAAAAGCTGATGCTCTATAGATAAGTTTATTTCCTTTTCAACAAAGAACGCTGTTTATTTTAAAGTAAAATAGACCCTCCCCCCACCCCCCTCCCTCCCCTCTCCCTCCCCATCCCCCTCCCCTCCTTCCCCCTCCCCTCCCCCCTCCACTCCACCCTCCCCTCCCCCCCTCCCTCCCACTTCCCTCCCTCCCATCCTCCCGGTTACAATGGAAACCCTACGAGGACGGGCCCAACGGGCCCACTCGGTCTAGTATACTACTAAAACTCTGCGGTCCAACATTCCGTGTGTATGTACGCAAACATTCCGTGTGTATGTACGGAAGATTCCGAAGATTTCTGTCCATAACTTACAAACCCTACTCCTCCCAGACGGTACACCAAAGCGCTACGATTTTTGTACCGCCATATTCACCATTAACATGGGCAACTATTGTAAGTACTTTCGTTCAAATTGAAGCTACCTTTTTAAAGCTAGAGAGATATTAAAGTTAAAATTTCTCATTTCTAACCCTTTTCTTGAAGGGGCTTCAGCGCGTGATGTCACAATGGCACCCGTGCACCAATGAGAGATCAGCTCGGTTTTAAATTTACATAATTTTTTTTCTGACCTTTTTTTTCAAGGTCTTCAGCTTGTGACGTCACAATGCTTGTGTGAGATGGTTTGCAACATCGTTGCGAAAAGCAACTGCCAGTTTTTTAAAGTTGTGCGAGTCACTTAACATACACAGATCAGCATGGGGCCCCTATTCCCTCCCTCCCCCCCTCCTCCCCTCAACCCCTTCCTCCCCACTCCTTCCCACCTCCATCCCCACTCCCTCCCCCCCTCCTCCCCAACTCCCTCACCCCTCCTCCCCTAACTCCCCCCCCTCCCTCCTTCCCTCCATCCATCCCCCCCTCCCTCCACCCTTCCATCCCTCTCCCCCTCCCCCCTCCTTCCACCCTCCCTCCCCCCCTTCTGGTTACAAAGGAAACCCTACGGGGACGGGCCCAACGGGGAAAGAGGGGTACTGGGAAAAGGGGAGGTCCCCCTCCCTCCCCTTACCCCCTCCCCCATCCCGCTCCCCCCTAACCCTCTCCCTCCCCCTTCCCCCCTCCCCTCCCCCCCTCCCCTCCTCCCTCCACACCTCCCTCCTCCCTCCCCTCCTCCCGGTTACAATGGAAACCCTACGAGGACGGGCCCAAAGGGGAAAGAGGGGTACTGGGAAAAGGGGAGGTCCCCCTCCCTTCCCCCATCCCATCCCCCCTCCCTCCCCTTCCCTCCCCCTTCCCCCCGTTCCCCCTCCCCTTCCCCCTCCCTCCACACCTCTCTCCTCCCTCCCTCCCCTTCCCTCCCTCCCATCCTCCCAATGCTTGTTTGAGATGGGTGCTACATTGTTTCGAAAAGCACCACTAACAGATCGCAGTGAGAAGCACTAAATGACCGTGGTCGTGAGAAGCACTAAATGACCGCGAATGTAGCAAAAACAGCACTTTAAACCACTTTAAACCACTGTTTTCAAGTAGTCTTTTTTATTGCAAGTCACTTAACATACACAGATCAACATGGGGCCTCTATGCTCGTGGGCCACCGGGGCAAGTGTTGCGAAACAGCATTTGGAGTGTGTCTGGGGGAGAGAGAGAATGGGGGTGGGGTCTGAGAATGGGGACTGGGGAGGGGGACAACAGGGGTCGTTGCGGAGGGGGCTTGGTGGTGGGGGAAAGAGGGGTACTGGGAAAATGGGAGGTCCCCCTTCACCCCTCAACCCCTTCCTTCCCACCTCCATCCCCACTCCCTCCCCCCCTCCTCCCCCTCCCTCCCCAACTCCCTCCCCCTCCCTCCCCACCTCCCTCAAACCTCCCCCCTAACTCCCCCCCTCCATCCCTCCCTCCCCCAATCCATCCACCCTTCCATCCCACTCCCCCTCCCCCCTCCTTCCACCCTCCCTCCCCCCTCCCGGTTACAATAGAAACCCTACGGGGACGGGCCCAACGGGGAAAGAGGGGTACTGGGAAAAGGGGAGGTCCCCCTCCCTCCCCTCCCCCCTACCCCCTCCCCCATCCCTCCCCCTCCCCTCCTCCCTCCACACCTCCCTCCACACCTCCCTCCTCCCTCCCTCCCCCCCTCCCGGTTACAATGGAAACCCTATGAGGACGGGCCCAACGGGGAAAGAGGGGTACTGGGAAAAGGGGAGGTCCCCCTTCCCCCCTCAACCCCTTCATCCCCCCTCCTTCCCACCTCCAGCCCCACTCCCTCCCCCCCTCCTCCCCCTCCCTCCCCAACTCCCTCCCCCCTCCCTCCCCCCTCCCCCCTAACTCCCCCCTCCCTCCATCCCTCCCTCCCCAATCCCTCCTTCCCTCCCTCCACCCTTCCATCCCTCTCCCCCCTCCTTCCACCCTCCCGCCCCCCCTCCCGGTTACAATTGAAACCCTACGAGGACGGGCCCAACGGGGAAAGAGGAGTACTGGGAAAAGGGGAGGTCCCCCTCCCTCCCTCCCCCCTACCCACCTCCCTCCCCTCTCCCTCCCCCCCTTCCCTCCTCCCTACCCCCCCTCCCCTCCCCCCTCCCATCCCCCCCTCTCCCCCCTCCCTCCCCCTACCCCCCTCCCTACCCTCTCCCTCCCCCTCCCCTCCCCCCCTCCCTCCCCTCCTCCCTCCCCCTTCCCTCCCCCAACCCTCCCCCTTTCCTCCCCTCCCGGTTACAATGGAAACCCTACGAGGACGGGCCCAACGGGCCCACTCGGTCTAGTATACTACTAAAACTCTGCGGTCCAACATTCCGTATGTATGGATGTATATGTGTATGTACGCAAAGATTCCGAAGAGTTTCTGTCCATAACTTACAAACCCTACTCCTCCCTGACGGTACACCAAAGCGCTACGATTTTTGTACCGCCATATTCACCATTAACATGGGCAACTATTGTAAGTACTTTCGTTCAAATTGAAGCTACCTTTTTAAAGCTAGAGAGATATTAAAGTTTAATTTTCATTTCTAACCCTTTTCTTGAAGGGGCTTCAGCGCGTGATGTCACAATGGCACCCGTGCACCAATGAGAGATCAGCTCGGTTTTAAATTTACATCTTCAGCTTGTGACGTCACAATGCTTGTGTGAGATTGTTGCAACATTGTTGCGAAAGGCAACTGCCAGTTTTTTAAAGTTGTGCAAGTCACTTAACGTACACAGATCAGCATGGGGCCCCTATTCCCTCCCTCCCCCCCCTTCCCCCCTCAACCCCTTCCTCCCCACTCCTTCCCACCTCCATCCCCACTCCCTCCCCCCCTCCTCCCCAACTCCCTCCCCACCTCCCTCACCCCTCCTCCCCTAACTCCCCACCCTCCCTCCTTCCCTCCATCCCTCCCCCCCTCCCTCCACCCTTCCATCCCTCTCCCCCTCCCCCCTCCTTCCACCCTCCCTCCCCCCTTCTGGTTACAAAGGAAACCCTACGGGGACGGGCCCAACGGGGAAAGAGGGGTACTGGGAAAAGGGGAGGTCCCCCTCCCTCACCTCCCCCTCCCCCTCCCCCCTAACCCTCTCCCTCCCCCTTCCCCCCTCCCCTCCTCCCTCCACACCTCCCTCCTCCCTCCCTCCCCTCCTCCCGGTTACAATGGAAACCCTACGAGGACGGGCCCAACGGGGAAAGAGAGGTACTGGGAAAAGGGGAGGTCCCCCTCCCTCCCCCCTTCCCCCATCCCATCCCCCCTCCCTCTCCTCTCCCTCCCCCTTCCCCCCGTTCACCCCTCCCTTTCCCCCCTCCCTCCACACCTCTCTCCTCCCTCCCTCCCCTTCCCTCCCTCCCATCCTCCCAATGCTTGTTTGAGATGGGTGCTACATTGTTTCGAAAAGCACCACTAACAGATCGCAGTGAGAAGCACTATGTGACCGCGAATGTTTCAAAACAAGCACTTAAAAAGCACTTATCTTTTTTTAAAGTATTTTTTTTTATTGCAAGTCACTTAACATACACAGATCAGCATTGGGCCCCTATGCTCGTGGGCCACCGGGGCAAGTGTTTCGAAAAAAGCACTGAGAGTGTGTCTGGGGGAGAGAGAGAATGGGGGGGGGGGTCTGAGAATGGGGACTGGGGAGGGGGACAACGGGTCATTGCGGAGGGTGCTTGGTGGTGGGGGAAAGAGGGGTACTGGGAAAAGGGGAGGTTCCACTTCCCCCCTCAACCCCTTCCTCCCCCCTCCTTCCCACCTCCATCCCCACTCGCTCCCCCCTCCCTCCCCCCTCAATCCCAACCTCCATCACCACTCAACCCCTAACTCCCCCCCTCCCTCCTTCCCTCCATCCCACCCTCCCCCACTCCCTCCCCCCTCCCTCCACCCTTCCATCCCTCTCCACCTCCCCCCTCCTTCCACCCTCCCTCCCCCCTCCCGGTTACAATGGAAACCCTACGGGGACGGGCCCAACGGGGAAAGAGGGGTACTGGGAAAAGGGGAGATCCCCCTCCCTCCCCTCCCCCCTACTCCCTCCCCCCTCCCCTTCCCCCCTCCCCTCCCCCCCTCCCTCCCCCTCCCCTCCTCCCTCCACACCTCCCTCCCTCCCCCCTCCCGGTTACAATGGAAACCCTATGAGGACGGGCCCAACGGGGAAAGAGGGGTACTGGGAAAAGGGGAGGTCCCCCTTCCCCCCTCAACCCCTTCATCCCCCCTCCTTCCCACCTCCATCCCCACTCCCTCCCCCCTCCTCCCCCTCCCTCCCCAACTCCCTCCCCCCTCCCCCCTAACTCCCCCCTCCCTCCTTCCCTCCATCCCTCCCTCCCCAATCCCTCCCCCCCTCCCTCCACCCTTCCATCCCTCTCCCCCCTCCTTCCACCCTCCCTCCCCCCCTCCCGGTTACAATTGAAACCCTACGAGGACGGGCCCAACGGGGAAAGAGGAGTACTGGGAAAAGGGGAGGTCCCCCTCCCTCCCCCCTTCCCCTCCCCTCTCCCTCCCCCTCCCCCTCCCTCCCCCTCCCCCCCTCCCTCCCCTCCCCTCCTCCCTCCACACCTCCCTCCTCCCTCCCTCCCCCTTCCCGCCCTCCCCTCCTCCCGGTTACAATGGAAACCCTACGAGGACGGGCCCAACGGGGAAAGAGGGGTACTGGGAAAAGGGGAGGTCCCCCTCCCTCCCTCCCCCCTACACACCTCCCTCCCCTCTCCCTCCCCCCCTTCCCTCCTCCCTTCCCCCCTCCCATCCCCCCCTCTCCCCCCTCCCCCCTACCCCCCTCCCTCCCCTCCTCCCTCCCCTCCCCCAACCCTCCCCCTTTCCTCCACTCCCGGTTACAATGGAAACCCTACGAGGACGGGCCCAACGGGCCCACTTGGTCTAGTATACTACTAAAACTCTGCGGTCCAACATTCCGTGTGTATGTACGCAAACATTCCGTGTGTATGTACGGAAGATTCCGAAGATTTCTGTCCATAACTTACAAACCCTACTCCTCCCTGACGGTACACCAAAGCGCTACGATTTTTGTACCGCCATATTCACCATTAACATGGGCAACTATTGTAAGTACTTTCGTTCAAATTGAAGCTACCTTTTTAAAGCTAGAGAGATATTAAAGTTAAAATTTCTCATTTCTAACCCTTTTCTTGAAGGGGCTTCAGCGCGTGATGTCACAATGGCACCCGTGCACCAATGAGAGATCAGCTCGGTTTTAAATTTACATAATTTTTTTTCTGACCTTTTTTTTCAAGGTCTTCAGCTTGTGACGTCACAATGCTTGTGTGAGATGGTTTGCAACATTGTTGCGAAAAGCAACTGCCAGTTTTTTAAAGTTGTGCGAGTCACTTAACATACACAGATCAGCATGGGGCCCCTATTCCCTCCCTCCCCCCTCCTCCCCTCAACCCCTTCCTCCCCACTCCTTCCCACCTCCATCCCCACTCCCTCCCCCCCTCCTCCCCAACTCCCTCCCCACCTCCCTCACCCTCCTCCCCTAACTCCCCCCCCTCCCTCCTTCCCTCCATCCCTCCCCCCCTCCCTCCACCCTTCCATCCCTCTCCCCCTCCCCCCTCCTTCCACCCTCCCTCCCCCCCTTCTGGTTACAAAGGAAACCCTACGGGGACGGGCCCAACGGGGAAAGAGGGGTACTGGGAAAAGGGGAGGTCCCCCTCCCTCCCCTTACCCCCTCCCCCATCCCCCTCCCCCCTAACCCTCTCCCACCCCCTTCCCCCCTCCCCTCCCCCTCCCCTCCTCCCTCCACACCTCCCTCCTCCCTCCCTCCCCTCCTCCCGGTTACAATGGAAACCCTACGAGGACGGGCCCAACGGGGAAAGAGGGGTACTGGGAAAAGGGGAGGTCCCCCTCCCTCCCCCCTTCCCCCATCCCATCCCCCCTCCCTCCCCTCTCCCTCCCCTTCCCCCCGTTCCCCCCTCCCCTTCCCCCTCCCTCCCCTCCTCCCTCCACACCTCTCTCCTCCCTCCCTCCCCTTCCCTCCCTCCCATCCTCCCAATGCTTGTTTGAGATGGGTGCTACATTGTTTCGAAAAGCACCACTAACAGATCGCAGTGAGAAGCACTAAATGACCGTGGTCGTGAGAAGCACTAAATGACCGCGAATGTAGCAAAAACAGCACTTTAAACCACTTTAACCCACTGTTTTCAAGTAGTCTTTTTTATTGCAAGTCACTTAACATACACAGATCAACATGGGGCCTCTATGCTCGTGGGCCACCGGGGCAAGTGTTGCGAAACAGCACTTGGAGTGTGTCTGCGGGAGAGAGAGAATGGGGGGGGGGTCTGAGAATGGGGACTGTGGAGGGGGACAACAGGGGTCGTTGCGGAGGGGGCTTGGTGGTGGGGGAAAGAGGGGTACTGGGAAAATGGGAGGTCCCCCTACACCCCTCAACCCCTTCCTTCCCACCTCCATCCCCACTCCCTCCCCCCCTCCTCCCCCTCCCTCCCCAAATCCCTCCCCCTCCCTCCCCACCTCCCTCAAACCTCCCCCCTAACTCCCCCCCTCCCTCCTTCCCTCCATCCCTCCCTCCCCCAATCCATCCACCCTTCCATCCCTCTCCCCCTCCCCCCTCCTTCCACCCTCCCTCCCCCCTCCCGGTTACAATAGAAACCCTACGGGGATGGGCCCAACGGGGAAAGAGGGGTACTGGGAAAAGGGGAGGTCCCCCTCCCTCCCCTCCCCCCTACTCCCTCCCCCCTCCCTCCCCCTCCCCTCCTCCCTCCACACCTCCCTCCACACCTCCCTCCTCCCTCCCTCCCCCCATCCCGGTTACAATGGAAACCCTATGAGGACGGGCCCAACGGGGAAAGAGGGGTACTGGGAAAAGGGGAGGTCCCCCTTCCCCCCTCAACCCCTTCATCCCCCCTCCTTCCCACCTCCATCCCCACTCCCTCCCCCCCTCCTCCCCCTCCCTCCCCAACTCCCTCCCCCCTCCCTCACCCCTCCCCCCTAACTCCCCCCTCCCTCCATCCCTCCCTCCCCAATCCCTCCTTCCCTACCTCCACCCTTCCATCCCTCTCCCCCCTCCTTCCACCCTCCCTCCCCCCCTCCCGGTTACAATTGAAACCCTACGAGGACGGGCCCAACGGGGAAAGAGGAGTACTGGGAAAAGGGGAGGTCCCCCTCCCTCCCCCCTCCCTCCCCCCTTCCCCCATCCCATCCCCCCTCCCTCCCCTCTCCCTCCCCCTTCCCCCCTTCCCCCCTTCCCCCCTTCCCTCCTCCCCCCCTCCCCCCTCCCTCCCCTCCCCTCCTCCCTCCACACCTCCCTCCTCCCTCCCTCCCCCTTCCCGCCCTCCCCTCCTCCCGGTTACAATGGAAACCCTACGAGGACGGGCCCAACGGGGAAAGAGGGGTACTGGGAAAAGGGGAGGTCCCCCTCCCTCCCTCCCCCCTACCCACCTCCCTCCCCTCTCCCTCCCCCCCTTCCCTCCTCCCTTCCCCCCTCCCCTCCCCCCTCCCATCCCCCCCTCTCCCCCCTCCCTCCCCCCTACCCCCCTCCCTCCCCTCTCCCTCCCCCTCCCCTCCCCCCCTCCCTCCCCTCCTCCCTCCCCCTTCCCTCCCCCAACCCTCCCCCTTTCCTCCCCTCCCGGTTACAATGGAAACCCTACGAGGACGGGCCCAACGGGCCCACTCGGTCTAGTCTATATACTACTAAAACTCTGCGGTCCAACATTCCGTATGTATGTGTGTATATACGGAAGATTCCGAAGATTTCTGTCCATAACTTACAAACCCTGCTCCTCCCAGACGGTACACCAAAGCGCTACGATTTTTGTACCGCCATATGCACCATTAACCTGGGCAACTATTGTAAGTACTTTCGTTCAAATTGAAGCTACCTTTTTAAAGCTAGAGAGATATTAAAGTTTAAATTTTCATTTCTAACACTTTTCTTGAAGGGGCCAAACCCTACTCCTCCCAGACGGTACACCAAAGCGCTACGATTTTTGTACCGCCGTATTCACCATTAACATGGGCAACTATTGTAAGTACTTTCGTTCAAATTGAAGCTACCTTTTTAAAGCTAGAGAGATATTAAAGTTTAAATTTTTCATTTCTAACCCTTTTCTTGAAGGGGCTTCAGCGCGTGATGTCACAATGGCACCCGTGCACCAATGAGAGATCAGCTCGCGATGGACAAGCGGCTGCTATTGGGTGTTTACTACTTTAAATTTACATAATTTTTTTTCTGACCTTTTTTTTCAAGGTCTTCAGCTTGTGACGTCACAATGCTTGTGTGAGATGGTTGCAACATTGTTGCGAAAAGCAACTGCCAGTTTTTTAAAGTTGTGCGAGTCACTTAACATACACAGATCAGCATGGGGCCCCTATTCCCTCCCTCCCCCCCCTTCCCCCCTCAACCCCTTCCTCCCCACTCCTTCCCACCTCCACCCCCCCTCCCTCCCCCCCTTCCCCCCTCCCCTCCCCACTCCCTCCCCCTCCACACCTCCCTCCCTCCCCCTTCCCTCCCTCCCCTCCTCCCGGTTACAATGGAAACCCTACGAGGACGGGCCCAACGGGGAAAGAGGGGTACTGGGAAAAGGGGAGGTCCCCCTCCCTCTCCTTCCCCCTCCCCTCCCCCCCTACCCCTCTCCCTCCCCCCTCCCCCCCTCCCTCCCCCTCTCCCTCCCCCCTCCCCCCCCCCTTCCCACCTCCCCTCCCCCCTCCCTCCCCCTCCCCTCCCTCCACACCTCCCTCCTCCCTCCCTCCCCCTTCCCTCCCTCCCCTCCTCCCGGTTACAATGGAAACCCTACGAGGACGGGCCCAACGGGGAAAGAGGGGTACTGGGAAAAGGGGAGGTCCCCCTCACTCCCCCCTTCCCCATCCCATCCCCGCTCCCTCCCCTCTCCCGCCCCCTTCCCCCCCTCCCCTTCCCCCCTCCCTCCCCTCCTCCCTCCACACCTCCCTCCTCCCTCCCTCCCCTTCCCTCCCTCCCATCCTCCCAATGCTTGTGTGAGATGGTTGCAACATTGTTTCGAAAAGCAGCTGACAGAAGCACTAAGTAGCCGCGAATGTTTCAAAACCAGCACTTAACCGCGAATGTTTTTTAAAAAAGCACTTAACCGCGAATGTTTCAAAACAAGCAATTAAAAAGCACTTATTTTTTTTTAAGTATTTTTTTTTATTCCAAGAGAATGGGGGGGGGTCTGAGAATGGGGACTGGGGAGGGGGACAACAGGGGTCGTTGCGGTGGGGGCTTGGTGGTGGGGGAAAGAGGGGTACTGGGAAAAGGGGAGGTCCCACTTCCCCCCTCAACCTCTTCCTCCCCCCTCCTTCCCACCTCCATCCCCACTCTCTCCCCCCTCAATCCCAACCTCCATCACCACTCAGCCCCTAACTCACCCGTCCCTCCTTCCCTCCATCCGACCCTCCCCCACTCCCTCCCCCCCTCCCTCCACCCTTCCACCCCTCTCCCCCTCCCCCCTCCTTCCACCCTCCCTCCCCCCCCTCCCGGTTACAATGGAAACCCTACGGGGACGGGCCCAACGGGGAAAGAGGGGTACTGGGAAAAGGGGAGGTCCCCCTCCCTCCCCCCTCCCTCCCCCCTTCCCCCTCCCCTCCCCCATCCCCTCTCCCTCCCCCTCCCTCCCCCTCCCCCCTACCCCCCTCCCTCCCCTCCCCCCTCCCTCCCCTCCCCTCCTCCCTCCACACCTCCCTCCTCCTTCCCTCCCCCTTCCCGCCCTCCCCTCCTCCCGGTTACAATGGAAACCCTACGAGGACGGGCACAACGGGGAAAGAGGGGTACTGGGAAAAGGGGAGGTCCCCCTCCCTCCCTCCCCCCTACCCACCTCCCTCCCCTCTCCCTCCCCCCCTACCCTCCTCCCTTCCCCCCTCCCCCCTCCCATCCCCCCTCTCCCCCCTCCCTCCCCCCTACCCCCCTCCCTCCCCTCTCCCTCCCCCCTCCCCCCCTCCCCTCCCCCCCTCCCTCCCCTCCTCCCTCCCCTTCCCTCTCCCAACACTCCCCCTTTCCTCCCATCCCGGTTACAATGGAAACCCTACGAGGACGGGCCCAACGGGCCCACTCGGTCTAGTATACTACTAAAACTCTGCGGTCCAACATTCCGTATGTATGGATGTATATGTGTATGTACGCAAAGATTCCGAAGAGTTTCTGTCCATAACTTACAAACCCTACTCCTCCCTGACGGTACACCAAAGCGCTACGATTTTTGTACCGCCATATTCACCATTAACATGGGCAACTATTGTAAGTACTTTCGTTCAAATTGAAGCTGCCTTTTTAAAGCTAGAAAGATATTAAAGTTTAATTTTCATTTCTAACCCTTTTCTTGAAGGGGCTTCAGCGCGTGATGTCACAATGGCACCCGTGCACCAATGAGAGATCAGCTCGGTTTTAAATTTACATCTTCAGCTTGTGACGTCACAATGCTTGTGTGAGATTGTTGCAACATTGTTGCGAAAGGCAACTGCCAGTTTTTTAAAGTTGTGCAAGTCACTTAACATACACAGATCAGCATGGGGCCCCTATTCCCTCCCTCCCCCCCCTTCCCCCCTCAACCCCTTCCTCCCCACTCCTTCCCACCTCCATCCCCACTCCCTCCCCCCCTCCTCCCCAACTCCCTCCCCACCTCCCTCACCACTCCTCCCCTAACTCCCCCCCCTCCCTCCTTCCCTCCATCCTCCCCCCCTCCCTCCACCCTTCCATCCCTCTCCCCCTCCCCCCTCCTTCCACCCTCCCTCCCCCCCTTCTGGTTACAAAGGAAACCCTACGGGGACGGGCCCAACGGGGAAAGAGGGGTACTGGGAAAAGGGGAGGTCCCCCTCCCTCCCCTTCCCCCTCCCCTCCCCCCTCCCCCTCCCCCCTAACCCTCTCCCTCCCCCTCCCCTCCCCCCCTCCCCTCCTCCCTCCACACCTCCTCCTCCCTCCCTCCCCTCCTCCCGGTTACAATGGAAACCCTACGAGGACGGGCCCAACGGGGAAAGAGGGGTACTGGGAAAAGGGGAGGTCCCCCTCCCTCCCCCCTTCCCCCATCCCATCCCCCCTCCCTCCCCTCTCCCTCCCCCTTCCCCCCGTTCCCCCCTCCCCTTCCCCCCTCCCTCCACACCTCTCTCCTCCCTCCCTCCCCTTCCCTCCCTCCCATCCTCCCAATGCTTGTTTGAGATGGGTGCTACATTGTTTCGAAAAGCACCACTAACAGATCGCAGTGAGAAGCACTATGTGACCGCGAATGTTTCAAAACAGGCACTTAAAAAGCACTTATCTTTTTTTAAAGTATTTTTTTTTATTGCAAGTCACTTAACATACACAGATCAGCATTGGGCCCCTATGCTCGTGGGCCACCGGGGCAAGTGTTTCGAAAAAAGCACTGAGAGTGTGTCTGGGGGAGAGAGAGAATGGGGGGGGGGTCTGAGAATGGGGACTGGGGAGGGGGACAACAGGGGTCGTTGCGGAGGGGGCTTGGTGGTGGGGGAAAGAGGGGTACTGGGAAAAGGGGAGGTTCCACTTCCCCCCTCAACCCCTTCCTCCCCCCTCCTTCCCACCTCCATCCCCACTCGCTCCCCCCCTCCCTCCCCCCTCAATCCCAACCTCCATCACCACTCAGCCCCTAACTCCCCCCCCTCCCTCCTTCCCTCCATCCCACCCTCCCCCACTCCCTCCCCCCTCCCTCCACCCTTCCATCCCTCTCCCCCTCCCCCCTCCTTCCACCCTCCCTCCCCCCTCCCGGTTACAATGGAAACCCTACGGGGACGGGCCCAACGGGGAAAGAGGGGTACTGGGAAAAGTGGAGATCCCCCTCCCTCCCCTCCCCCCTACCCCCTTCCCCTTCCCCCCTCCCCTCCCCCCTCCCTCCCCCTCCCCTCCTCCCTCCACACCTCCCTCCCTCCCCCCCTCCCGGTTACAATGGAAACCCTATGAGGACGGGCCCAACGGGGAAAGAGGGGTACTGGGAAAAGGGGAGGTCCCCCTTCCCCCCTCAACCCCTTCATCCCCCTTCCTTCCCACCTCCATCCCCACTCCCTCCCCCCCTCCTCCCCCTCCCTCCCCAACTCCCTCCCCCCTAACTCCCCCCTCCCTCCTTCCCTCCATCCCTCCCTCCCCAATCCCTCCCCCCCTCCCTCCACCCTTCCATCCCTCTCCCCCCTCCTTCCACCCTCCCTCCCCCCCTCCCGGTTACAATTGAAACCCTACGAGGACGGGCCCAACGGGGAAAGAGGAGTACTGTGAAAAGGGGAGGTCCCCCTCCCTCCCCCCTTCCCCCTCTCCCCTCCCCTCTCCCTCCCCCTCCCTCCCCCTCCCCCCTACCCCCCTCCCTCCCCTCCCCCCTCCCTCCCCTCCCCTCCTCCCTCCACACCTCCCTCCTCCCTCCCTCCCCCTTCCCGCCCTCCCCTCCTCCCGGTTACAATGGAAACCCTACGAGGACGGGCCCAACGGGGAAAGAGGGGTACTGGGAGAAGGGGAGGTCCCCCTCCCTCCCTCCCCCCTACCCACCTCCCTCCCCTCTCCCTCCCCCCCTTCCCTCCTCCCTTCCCCCCTCCCCTCCCCCCTCCCATCCCCCCCTCTCCCCCCTCCCTCCCCCCTACCCCCCTCCCTCCCCTCTCCCTCCCCCCTCCCCCCCTCCCCTCCCCCCTCCCTCCTCCCTCCCCCTTCCCTCCCCCAACCCTCCCCCTTTCCTCCCCTCCCGGTTACAATGGAAACCCTACGAGGACGGGCCCAACGGGCCCACTCGGTCTAGTCTATCTATCTATATATAATACTAAAACTCTGGGTTCGTGTGTATGTACGGAAGATTCCGTATGTACGAAAGATTCCGAAGATTTCTGTCCATAACTTACAAACCCTACTGCTCCTAGACGGTACACCAAAGCGCTACGATTTTTGTACCGCCATATTCACCATTAACATGGGCAACTATTGTAAGTACTTTCGTTCAAATTGAAGCTACATTTTTAAAGCTAGAGAGATATTAAAGTTTAAATTTTCATTTCTAACACTTTTCTTGAAGGGGCCAAACCCTACTCCTCCCAGACGGTACACCAAAGCGCTACGATTTTTGTACCGCCGTATTCACCATTAACATGGGCAACTATTGTAAGTACTTTCGTTCAAATTGAAGCTACCTTTTTAAAGCTAGAGAGATATTAAAGTTTAAATTTTTCATTTCTAACCCTTTTCTTGAAGGGGCTTCAGCGCGTGATGTCACAATGGCACCCGTGCACCAATGAGAGATCAGCTCGCGATGGACAAGCGGCTGCTATTGGGTGTTTACTACTTTAAATTTACATAATTTTTTTTCTGACCTTTTTTTTCAAGGTCTTCAGCTTGTGACGTCACAATGCTTGTGTGAGATGGTTGCGACATTGTAGCGAAAAGCAACTGCCAGTTTTTTAAAGTTGTGCGAGTCACTTAACATACACAGATCAGCATGGGGCCCCTATTCCCTCCCTCCCCCCCCCTTCCCCCCTCAACCCCTTCCTCCCCACTCCTTCCCACCTCCACCCCCCCTCCCTCCCCCCCTTCCCCCCTCCCCTCCCCCTCCCCCTCCCTCCCCCTCCACCCTCCACACCTCCCTCCCTCCCCCTTCCCTCCCTCCCTTCCTCCCGGTGAACAATGGAAACCCTACGAGGACGGGCCCAACGGGGAAAGAGGGGTACTGGGAAAAGGGGAGGTCCCACTTCACCTCTCAACCCCTTCCTCCCCCCTCCTTCCCACCTCCATCCCCACTCCCTCCCCCCCTCCCTCCCCCTCAATCCCAACCTCCATCACCACTCAGCCCCTAACTCCCCCCCTCCCTCCTTCCCTCCATCCCACCCTCCCCCACTCCCTCCCAACTCCCTCCACCCTTCCATCCCTCTCCCCCTCCCCCCTCCTTCCACCCTCCCTCCCCCCTCCCGGTTACAATGGAAACCCTACGGGGACGGGCCCAACGGGGAAAGAGGGTTACTGGAAAAAGGGGAGATCCCCCTCCTTCCCCTCCCCCCTACCCCCTCCCCCATTCCCTCCCCCTTCCCCCCTCCCCTTCCCCCCTCCCTCCCCCTCCCCTCCTCCCTCCACACCTCCCTCCTCCCTCCATCCCCCCTCCCGGTTACAATGGAAACCCTACGAGGACGGGCCCAACGGGGAAAGAGGGGTACTGGGAAAAGGGGAGGTCCCCCTTCCCCCCTCAACCCCTTCCTTCCCACCTCCATCCCCACTCCCTCCCCCCTCCTCCCCCTCCCTCCCCAACTCCCTCCCCCCTCCACCTCCCCCTAACTCCCCCCCTCCCTCCTTCCCTCCATCCCTCCCTCCCCAATCCCTCCCCCCTCCCTCCACCCTTCCATCCCTCTCCCCCCTCCTTCCACCCTCCCTCCCCCCTCCCGGTTACAATTGAAACCCTACGAGGACGGGCCCATCGGGGAAAGAGGGGTACTGGGAAAAGGGGAGGTCCCCCTCCCTTCCCCCTTCCCCCTCCCCTCCCCCCTCCCTCCCCCTCCCCCCTACCCCCTCCCTCCCCTCCCCTCCTCCCTCCACACCTCCCTCCTCCCTCCCTCCCCTTCCCTCCCTCCCCTCCTCCCGGTTACAATGGAAACCCTACGAGGACGGGCCCAACGGGGAAAGAGGGGTACTGGGAAAAGGGGAGGTCCCCCTCCCTCCCCCTTACACCCTCCCTCCCTCCCCCTCCCCCTCTGCCTCCCCCCTCCCCTCCCCCCTCCCTCCCCCTCCCCTCCTCCCTCCACACCTCCCTCCTCCCTCCCTCCCCCTTCCCTCCCTCCCCTCCTCCCGGTTAAAATGGAAACCCTACGAGGACGGGCCCAACGGGGAAAGAGGGGTACTGGGAAAAGGGGACGTCCCCCTCCCTCACCCCCTCCCCTCCCCCTCCCTCCCCCCTACCCCCCTCCCTCCCCTCTCCCTCCCCCCCTTCCCCCTCCCTCCCCCTCCCCTCCTCCCTCCCCCTCCCCTCCTCCCTCCACACCTCCCTCCCTCCCCCTTCCCTACCTCCCCTCCTCCCGGTTACAATGGAAACCCTACGACGACGGGCCCAACGGGGAAAGAGGGGTACTGGGAAAACGGGTGGTCCCCCTCCCTCCCCCCTTCCCCCCTCCCTAACCCCTCCCTCCCCTCTCCCTCCCCCTTCCCCCTTCCCCCCTCCCCCTCCCCTCCCCCTCCACACCTCCCTCCTCCCTTCCCTCCCCCCCACTCCCCTCCCGGTTACAATGGAAACCTTACGAGGACGGGCACAACGGGGAAAGAGGGGTACTGGGAAAAGGGGAGGTCCCCCTCCCTCCCCCTTCCACCCTCACCCCTTCCCCCCACCCCTCCCCCTCTCCCTCCCCCCTCCCTCCACCTCCCCCCCTTCCCCCCTCCCCCTCCCTCCCCTCCCCTCCTCCCTCCACACCTCCCTCTTCCCTCCCTCCCCCCTCCCTCCCTGCCTCACGGTTACAATGGAAACCCTACGAGGACGGGCCCAACGGGGAAAGGGGTGTGCTGGGGAAAGGGGGGGGGGGAGAGTAAGAGTGTATCTGGGGGAGAGAGAATGGGGGGGTCTGAGAATGGGGACTGGGGAGGGGAACAACAGGGGGCTTGGTGGTTTGGGAAAGAAGAGTACTGGGAAAAGGGGAGGTACCCCTCCCTCCCCACTCTCCTCCCTCCCTCATCCCTCCCTCCCTCCCGTCCCAGCAGCGCTGACCGCCGGGAGGTGTAGTCGCCGTCGCCTCTCCCGCTGTTTGATTTCATTTATAACAAAGACATTTATTTAAAATGAGGAATGTGATTTTCATTAAGTTTGATTTTATTTATTTTAAAAAAGCTGATGCTCTATAGATAAGTTTATTTCCTTTTCAACAAAGAACGCTGTTTATTTTACAGTAAAATAGACCCTCCCCCCACCCCCCTCCCTCCCCTCTCCCTCCCCATCCCCCTCCCCTCCTTCCCCCTCCCCTCCCCCCTCCACTCCACCCTCCCCTCCCCCCCTCCCTCCCACTTCCCTCCCTCCCATCCACCCGGTTACAATGGAAACCCTACGAGGACGGGCCCAACGGGCCCACTCGGTCTAGTATACTACTAAAACTCTGCGGTCCAACATTCCGTATGTATGTGTGTATATACGGAAGATTCCGAAGATTTCTGTCCATAACTTACAAACCCTGCTCCTCCCAGATGGTACACCAAAGCGCTACGATTTTTGTACCGCCATATTCACCATTAACCTGGGCAACTATTGTAAGTACTTTCGTTCAAATTGAAGCTACCTTTTTAAAGCTAGAGAGATATTAAAGTTTAAATTTTCATTTCTAACACTTTTCTTGAAGGGGCCAAACCCTACTCCTCCCAGACGGTACACCAAAGCGCTACGATTTTTGTACCGCCGTATTCACCATTAACATGGGCAACTATTGTAAGTACTTTCGTTCAAATTGAACCTACCTTTTTAAAGCTAGAGAGATATTAAAGTTTAAATTTTTCATTTCTAACCCTTTTCTTGAAGGGGCTTCAGCGCGTGATGTCACAATGGCACCCGTGCACCAATGAGAGATCAGCTCGCGATGGACAAGCGGCTGCTATTGGGTGTTTACTACTTTAAATTGACATAATTTTTTTTCTGACCTTTTTTTTCAAGGTCTTCAGCTTGTGACGTCACAATGCTTGTGTGAGATGGTTGCAACATTGTTGCGAAAAGCAACTGCCAGTTTTTTAAAGTTGTGCGAGTCACTTAACATACACAGATCAGCATGGGGCCCCTATTCCCTCCCTCCCCCCCCCCTTCCCCCCTCAACCCCTTCCTCCCCACTCCTTCCCACCTCCACCCCCCCCTCCCTCCCCCCCATTCCCCCCTCCCCTCCCCCCTCCCTCCCCCTCCACACCTCCCTCCCTCCCCCTTCCCTCCCTCCCCTCCTCCCGGTTACAATGGAAACCCTACGAGGACGGGCCCAACGGGGAAAGAGGGGTACTGGGAAAAGGGGAGGTCCCCCTCCCTCCCCTTCCCCCTCCCCTCCCCCCCCTACCCCTCTCCCTCCCCCCTCCCCCCTCCCTCCCCCTCTCCCTCCCCCCTCCCCCCCTTCCCCCCTCCCCTCCCCCCTCCCTCCCCCTCCCCTCCCTCCACACCTCCCTCCTCCCTCCCTCCCCCTTCCCTCCCTCCCCTCCTCCCGGTTACAATGGAAACCCTACGAGGACGGGCCCAACGGGGAAAGAGGGGTACTGGGAAAAGGGGAGGTCCCCCTCACTCCCCCCTTCCCCATCCCATCCCCCCTCCCTCCCCTCTCCCTCCCCCTTCCCCCCCTCCCCTTCCCCCCTCCCTCCCCTCCTCCCTCCACACCTCCCTCCTCCCTCCCTCCCCTTCCCTCCCTCCCATCCTCCCAATGCTTGTGTGAGATGGTTGCAACATTGTTTCGAAAAGCAGCTGACAGAAGCACTAAGTAGCCGCGAATGTTTCAAAACCAGCACTTAACCGCGAATGTTTTTTAAAAAAGCACTTAACCGCGAATGTTTCAAAACAAGCAATTAAAAAGCACTTATTTTTTTTAAAGTATTTTTTTTTATTCCAAGAGAATGGGGGGGGGGTCTGAGAATGGGGACTGGGGAGGGGGACAACAGGGGTCGTTGCGGTGGGGGCTTGGTGGTGGGGGAAAGAGGGGTACTGGGAAAAGGGGAGGTCCCACTTCCCCCCTCAACCTCTTCCTCCCCCCTCCTTCCCACCTCCATCCCCACTCTCTCCCCCCTCAATCCCAACCTCCATCACCACTCAGCCCCTAACTCACCCGTCCCTCCTTCCCTCCATCCGACCCTCCCCCACTCCCTCCCCCCCTCCCTCCACCCTTCCACCCCTCTCCCCCTCCCCCCTCCTTCCACCCTCCCTCCCCCCCCTCCCGGTTACAATGGAAACCCTACGGGGACGGGCCCAACGGGGAAAGAGGGGTACTGGGAAAAGGGGAGGTCCCCCTCCCTCCCCCCTCCCTCCCCCCTTCCCCCTCCCCTCCCCCCTCCCCTCTTCCTCCCCCTCCCTCCCCCTCCCCCCTACCCCCCTCCCTCCCCTCCCCCCTCCCTCCCCTCCCCTCCTCCCTCCACACCTCCCTCCTCCCTCCCTCCCCCTTCCCGCCCTCCCCTCCTCCCGGTTACAATGGAAACCCTACGAGGACGGGCACAACGGGGAAAGAGGGGTACTGGGAAAAGGGGAGGTCCCCCTCCCTCCCTCCCCCCTACCCACCTCCCTCCCCTCTCCCTCCCCCCCTACCCTCCTCCCTTCCCCCCTCCCCCCTCCCATCCCCCCCTCTCCCCCCTCCCTCCCCCCTACCCCCCTCCCTCCCCTCTCCCTCCCCCCTCCCCCCCTCCCCTCCCCCCCTCCCTCCCCTCCTCCCTCCCCTTCCCTCCCCCAACCCTCCCCCTTTCCTCCCATCCCGGTTACAATGGAAACCCTACGAGGACGGGCCCAACGGGCCCACTCGGTCTAGTATACTACTAAAACTCTGCGGTCCAACATTCCGTATGTATGTGTGTATATACGGAAGATTCCGAAGATTTCTGTCCATAACTTACAAACCCTGCTCCTCCCAGACGGTACACCAAAGCGCTACGATTTTTGTACCGCCATATTCACCATTAACCTGGGCAACTATTGTAAGTACTTTCGTTCAAATTGAAGCTACCTTTTTAAAGCTAGAGAGATATTAAAGTTTAAATTTTCATTTCTAACACTTTTCTTGAAGGGGCCAAACCCTACTCCTCCCAGACGGTACACCAAAGCGCTACGATTTTTGTACCGCCGTATTCACCATTAACATGGGCAACTATTGTAAGTACTTTCGTTCAAATTGAAGCTACCTTTTTAAAGCTAGAGAGATATTAAAGTTTAAATTTTTCATTTCTAACCCTTTTCTTGAAGGGGCTTCAGCGCGTGATGTCACAATGGCACCCGTGCACCAATGAGAGATCAGCTCGCGATGGACAAGCGGCTGCTATTGGGTGTTTACTACTTTAAATTTACATAATTTTTTTTCTGACCTTTTTTTTCAAGGTCTTCAGCTTGTGACGTCACAATGCTTGTGTGAGATGGTTGCAACATTGTTGCGAAAAGCAACTGCCAGTTTTTTAAAGTTGTGCGAGTCACTTAACATACACAGATCAGCATGGGGCCCCTATTCCCTCCCTCCCCCCCCCTTCCCCCCTCAACCCCTTCCTCCCCACTCCTTCCCACCTCCACCCCCCCTCCCTCCCCCCCTTCCCCCCTCCCCTCCCCCCTCCCTCCCCCTCCACACCTCCCTCCCTCCCCCTTCCCTCCCTCCCCTCCTCCCGGTTACAATGGAAACCCTACGAGGACGGGCCCAACGGGGAAAGAGGGGTACTGGGAAAAGGGGAGGTCCCCCTCCCTCCCCTTCCCCCTCCCCTCCCCCCCCTACCCCTCTCCCTCCCCCCTCCCCCCCTCCCTCCCCCTCTCCCTCCCCCCTCCCCCCCCTTCCCCCCTCCCCTCCCCCCTCCCCTCCCTCCACACCTCCCTCCTCCCTCCCTCCCCCTTCCCTCCCTCCCCTCCTCCCGGTTACAATGGAAACCCTACGAGGACGGGCCCAACGGGGAAAGAGGGGTACTGGGAAAAGGGGAGGTCCCCCTCACTCCCCCCTTCCCCATCCCATCCCCCCTCCCTCCCCTCTCCCGCCCCCTTCCCCCCTCCCCTTCCCCCCTCCCTCCCCTCCTCCCTCCACACCTCCCTCCTCCCTCCCTCCCCTTCCCTCCCTCCCATCCTCCCAATGCTTGTGTGAGATGGTTGCAACATTGTTTCGAAAAGCAGCTGACAGAAGCACTAAGTAGCCGCGAATGTTTCAAAACCAGCACTTAACCGCGAATGTTTTTTAAAAAAGCACTTAACCGCGAATGTTTCAAAACAAGCAATTAAAAAGCACTTATTTTTTTTAAAGTATTTTTTTTTATTCCAAGAGAATGGGGGGGGTCTGAGAATGGGGACTGGGGAGGGGGACAACAGGGGTCGTTGCGGTGGGGGCTTGGTGGTGGGGGAAAGAGGGGTACTGGGAAAAGGGGAGGTCCCACTTCCCCCCTCAACCTCTTCCTCCCCCCTCCTTCCCACCTCCATCCCCACTCTCTCCCCCCTCAATCCCAACCTCCATCACCACTCAGCCCCTAACTCACCCGTCCCTCCTTCCCTCCATCCGACCCTCCCCCACTCCCTCCCCCCCTCCCTCCACCCTTCCACCCCTCTCCCCCTCCCCCCTCCTTCCACCCTCCCTCCCCCCCCTCCCGGTTACAATGGAAACCCTACGGGGACGGGCCCAACGGGGAAAGAGGGGTACTGGGAAAAGGGGAGGTCCCCCTCCCTCCCCCTTCCCCCTCCCCTCCCCCCTCCCCTCTCCCTCCCCTCCCTCCCCCTCCCCCCTACCCCCCTCCCTCCCCTCCCCCCTCCCTCCCCTCCCCTCCTCCCTCCACACCTCCCTCCTCCCTCCCTCCCCCTTCCCGCCCTCCCCTCCTCCCGGTTACAATGGAAACCCTACGAGGACGGGCACAACGGGGAAAGAGGGGTACTGGGAAAAGGGGAGGTCCCCCTCCCTCCCTCCCCCCTACCCACCTCCCTCCCCTCTCCCTCCCCCCCTACCCTCCTCCCTTCCCCCCTCCCCCCTCCCATCCCCCCCTCTCCCCCCTACCCCCTCCCTCCCCCCTACCCCCTCCCTCCCCCCTCCCCCCCTCCCCTCCCCCCCTCCCTCCCCTCCTCCCTCCCCCTTCCCTCCCCCAACCCTCCCCCTTTCCTCCCATCCCGGTTACAATGGAAACCCTACGAGGACGGGCCCAACGGGCCCACTCGGTCTAGTCTATATACTACTAAAACTCTGCGGTCCAACATTCCGTATGTATGGATGTATATGTGTATGTACGCAAAGATTCCGAAGAGTTTCTGTCCATAACTTACAAACCCTACTCCTCCCTGACGGTACACCAAAGCGCTACGATTTTTGTACCGCCATATTCACCATTAACATGGGCAACTATTGTAAGTACTTTCGTTCATATTGAAGCTACCTTTTTAAAGCTAGAGAGATATTAAAGTTTAATTTTCATTTCTAACCCTTTTCTTGAAGGGGCTTCAGCGCGTGATGTCACAATGGCACCCGTGCACCAATGAGAGATCAGCTCGGTTTTAAATTTACATCTTCAGCTTGTGACGTCACAATGCTTGTGTGAGATTGTTGCAACATTGTTGCGAAAGGCAACTGCCAGTTTTTTAAAGTTGTGCAAGTCACTTAACATACACAGATCAGCATGGGGCCCCTATTCCCTCCCTCCCCCCCCTTCCCCCCTCAACCCCTTCCTCCCCACTCCTTCCCACCTCCATCCCCACTCCCTCCCCCCCTCCTCCCCAACTCCCTCCCCACCTCCCTCACCCCTCCTCCCCTAACTCCCCCCCCTCCCTCCTTCCCTCCATCCCTCCCCCCCTCCCTCCACCCTTCCATCCCTCTCCCCCTCCCCCCTCCTTCCACCCTCCCTCCCCCCTTCTGGTTACAAAGGAAACCCTACGGGGACGGGCCCAACGGGGAAAGAGGGGTACTGGGAAAAGGGGAGGTCCCCCTCCCTCCCCCTTACACGCTCCCTCCCTCCCCCTCCCCCTCTCCCTCCCCCCTCCCCTCCCCCCTCCCTCCCCCTCCCCTCCTCCCTCCACACCTCCCTCCCCCCTACCCCCCTCCCTCCCCTCTCCCTCCTCCCCCTTCCCCCTCCCTCCCCCTCCCCTCCTCCCTCCCCCTCCCCTCCTCCCTCCACACCTCCCTCCTCCCTCCCTCCCCCTTCCCTACCTCCCCTCCTCCCGGTTACAATGGAAACCCTACGACGACGGGCCCAACGGGGAAAGAGGGGTACTGGGAAAACGGGTGGTCCCCCTCCCTCCCCCCTTCCTCCCTCCCTACCCCCTCCCTCCCCTCTCCCTCCCCCTTGCCCCTTCCCCCCTCCCCCTCCCCTCCCCCCTCCACACCTCCCTCCTCCCTTCCCTCCCCCCCACTCCCCTCCCGGTTACAATGGAAACCTTACGAGGACGGGCACAACGGGGAAAGAGGGGTACTGGGAAAAGGGGAGGTCCCCCTCCCTCCCCCTTCCACCCTCACCCCTTCCCCCCACCCCTCCCCCTCTCCCTCCCCCCTCCCTCCACCTCCCCCCCTTCCCCCCTCCCCCTCCCTCCCCCTCCCCTCCTCCCTCCACACCTCCCTCTTCCCTCCCTCCCCCCTCCCTCCCTGCCTCACGGTTACAATGGAAACCCTACGAGGACGGGCCCAACGGGGAAAGGGGTGTGCTGGGGAAAGGGGGGGGGAGAGTAAGAGTGTATCTGGGGGAAAGAGAATGGGGGGGTCTGAGAATGGGGACTGGGGAGGGGGACAACAGGGGGCTTGGTGGTTTGGGAAAGAAGAGTACTGGGAAAAGGGGAGGTACCCCTCCCTCCCCACTCTCCTCCCTCCCTCATCCCTCCCTCCCTCCCGTCCCAGCAGCGCTGACCGCCGGGAGGTGTAGTCGCCGTCGCCTCTCCCGCTGTTTGATTTCATTTATAACAAAGACATTTATTTAAAATGAGGAATGTGATTTTCATTAAGTTTGATTTTATTTATTTTAAAAAAGCTGATGCTCTATAGATAAGTTTATTTCCTTTTCAACAAAGAACGCTGTTTATTTTAAAGTAAAATAGACCCTCCCCCCACCCCCCTCCCTCCCCTCTCCCTCCCCATCCCCCTCCCCTCCTTCCCCCTCCCCTCCCCCCTCCACTCCACCCTCCCCTCCCCCCCTCCCTCCCACTTCCCTCCCTCCCATCCTCCCGGTTACAATGGAAACCCTACGAGGACGGGCCCAACGGGCCCACTCGGTCTAGTCTATCTATCTATCTATATACTACTAAAACTCTGCGGTCCAACATTCCGTATGTATGGATGTATATGTGTATGTACGCAAAGATTCCGAAGAGTTTCTGTCCATAACTTACAAACCCTACTCCTCCCTGACGGTACACCAAAGCGCTACGATTTTTGTACCGCCATATTCACCATTAACATGGGCAACTATTGTAAGTACTTTCGTTCAAATTGAAGCTACCTTTTTAAAGCTAGAGAGATATTAAAGTTTAATTTTCATTTCTAACCCTTTTCTTGAAGGGGCTTCAGCGCGTGATGTCACAATGGCACCCGTGCACCAATGAGAGATCAGCTCGGTTTTAAATTTACATCTTCAGCTTGTGACGTCACAATGCTTGTGTGAGATTGTTGCAACATTGTTGCGAAAGGCAACTGCCAGTTTTTTAAAGTTGTGCAAGTCACTTAACATACACAGATCAGCATGGGGCCCCTATTCCCTCCCTCCCCCCCCTTCCCCCCTCAACCCCTTCCTCCCCACTCCTTCCCACCTCCATCCCCACTCCCTCCCCCACTCCTCCCCAACTCCCTCCCCACCTCCCTCACCCCTCCTCCCCTAACTCCCCCCCCCTCCCTCCTACCCTCCATCCCTCCCCCCCTCCCTCCACCCTTCCATCCCTCTCCCCCTCCCCCCTCCTTCCACCCTCCCTCCCCCCTTCTGGTTACAAAGGAAACCCTACGGGGACGGGCCCAACGGGGAAAGAGGGGTACTGGGAAAAGGGGAGGTCCCCCTCCCTCCCCTCCCCTCCCCCCTCCCCCTCCCCCCTAACCCTCTCCCTCCCCCTTCCCCCCTCCCCTCCTCCCTCCACACCTCCCTCCTCCCTCCCTCCCCTCCTCCCGGTTACAATGGAAACCCTACGAGGACGGGCCCAACGGGGAAAGAGGGGTACTGGGAAAAGGGGAGGTCCCCCTCCCTCCCCCTTACACGCTCCCTCCCTCCCCCTCCCCCTCTCCCTCCCCCCTCCCCTCCCCCCTCCCTCCCCCTCCCCTCCTCCCTCCACACCTCCCTCCTCCCTCCCCCCTACCCCCCTCCCTCCCCTCTCCCTCCTCCCCCTTCCCCCTCCCTCCCCCTCCCCTCCTCCCTCCCCCTCCCCTCCTCCCTCCACACCTCCCTCCTCCCTCCCTCCCCCTCTCCCTCCCCCCTCCCCTCCCCCCTCCCTCCCCCTCCCCTCCTCCCTCCACACCTCCCTCCTCCCTCCCCCCTACCCCCCTCCCTCCCCTCTCCCTCCTCCCCCTTCCCCCTCCCTCCCCCTCCCCTCCTCCTCCCCCTCCCCTCCTCCCTCCACACCTCCCTCCTCCCTCCCTCCCCCTTCCCTACCTCCCCTCCTCCCGGTTACAATGGAAACCCTACGACGACGGGCCCAACGGGGAAAGAGGGGTACTGGGAAAATGGGTGGTCCCCCTCCCTCCCCCCTTCCCCCCTCCCTACCCCCTCCCTCCCCTCTCCATCCCCCTTGCCCCTTCCCCCCTCCCCCTCCCCTCCCCCCTCCACACCTCCCTCCTCCCTTCCCTCCCCCCCACTCCCCTCCCGGTTACAATGGAAACCTTACGAGGACGGGCACAACGGGGAAAGAGGGGTACTGGGAAAAGGGGAGGTCCCCCTCCCTCCCCCTTCCACCCTCACCCCTTCCCCCCACCCCTCCCCCTCTCCCTCCCCCCTCCCTCCACCTCCCCCCCTTCCCCCCTCCCCCTCCCTCCCCCTCCCCTCCTCCCTCCACACCTCCCTCTTCCCTCCCTCCCCCCTCCCTCCCTGCCTCACGGTTACAATGGAAACCCTACGAGGACGGGCCCAACGGGGAAAGGGGTGTGCTGGGGAAAGGGGGGGGGAGAGTAAGAGTGTATCTGGGGGAGAGAGAATGGGGGGGTCTGAGAATGGGGACTGGGGAGGGGGACAACAGGGGGCTTGGTGGTTTGGGAAAGAAGAGTACTGGGAAAAGGGGAGGTACCCCTCCCTCCCCACTCTCCTCCCTCCCTCATCCCTCCCTCCCTCCCGTCCCAGCAGCGCTGACCGCCGGGAGGTGTAGTCGCCGTCGCCTCTCCCGCTGTTTGATTTCATTTATAACAAAGACATTTATTTAAAATGAGGAATGTGATTTTCATTAAGTTTGATTTTATTTATTTTAAAAAAGCTGATGCTCTATAGATAAGTTTATTTCCTTTTCAACAAAGAACGCTGTTTATTTTAAAGTAAAATAGACCCTCCCCCCACCCCCCTCCCTCCCCTCTCCCTCCCCATCCCCCTCCCCTCCTTCCCCCTCCCCTCCCCCCTCCACTCCACCCTCCCCTCCCCCCCTCCCTCCCACTTCCCTCCCTCCCATCCTCCCGGTTACAATGGAAACCCTACGAGGACGGGCCCAACGGGCCCACTCGGTCTAGTATACTACTAAAACTCTGCGGTCCAACATTCCGTGTGTATGTACGCAAACATTCCGTGTGTATGTACGGAAGATTCCGAAGATTTCTGTCCATAACTTACAAACCCTACTCCTCCCAGACGGTACACCAAAGCGCTACGATTTTTGTACCGCCATATTCACCATTAACATGGGCAACTATTGTAAGTACTTTCGTTCAAATTGAAGCTACCTTTTTAAAGCTAGAGAGATATTAAAGTTAAAATTTCTCATTTCTAACCCTTTTCTTGAAGGGGCTTCAGCGCGTGATGTCACAATGGCACCCGTGCACCAATGAGAGATCAGCTCGGTTTTAAATTTACATAATTTTTTTTCTGACCTTTTTTTTCAAGGTCTTCAGCTTGTGACGTCACAATGCTTGTGTGAGATGGTTTGCAACATCGTTGCGAAAAGCAACTGCCAGTTTTTTAAAGTTGTGCGAGTCACTTAACATACACAGATCAGCATGGGGCCCCTATTCCCTCCCTCCCCCCCTCCTCCCCTCAACCCCTTCCTCCCCACTCCTTCCCACCTCCATCCCCACTCCCTCCCCCCCTCCTCCCCAACTCCCTCACCCCTCCTCCCCTAACTCCCCCCCCTCCCTCCTTCCCTCCATCCATCCCCCCCTCCCTCCACCCTTCCATCCCTCTCCCCCTCCCCCCTCCTTCCACCCTCCCTCCCCCCCTTCTGGTTACAAAGGAAACCCTACGGGGACGGGCCCAACGGGGAAAGAGGGGTACTGGGAAAAGGGGAGGTCCCCCTCCCTCCCCTTACCCCCTCCCCCATCCCGCTCCCCCCTAACCCTCTCCCTCCCCCTTCCCCCCTCCCCTCCCCCCCTCCCCTCCTCCCTCCACACCTCCCTCCTCCCTCCCCTCCTCCCGGTTACAATGGAAACCCTACGAGGACGGGCCCAAAGGGGAAAGAGGGGTACTGGGAAAAGGGGAGGTCCCCCTCCCTTCCCCCATCCCATCCCCCCTCCCTCCCCTTCCCTCCCCCTTCCCCCCGTTCCCCCTCCCCTTCCCCCTCCCTCCACACCTCTCTCCTCCCTCCCTCCCCTTCCCTCCCTCCCATCCTCCCAATGCTTGTTTGAGATGGGTGCTACATTGTTTCGAAAAGCACCACTAACAGATCGCAGTGAGAAGCACTAAATGACCGTGGTCGTGAGAAGCACTAAATGACCGCGAATGTAGCAAAAACAGCACTTTAAACCACTTTAAACCACTGTTTTCAAGTAGTCTTTTTTATTGCAAGTCACTTAACATACACAGATCAACATGGGGCCTCTATGCTCGTGGGCCACCGGGGCAAGTGTTGCGAAACAGCATTTGGAGTGTGTCTGGGGGAGAGAGAGAATGGGGGTGGGGTCTGAGAATGGGGACTGGGGAGGGGGACAACAGGGGTCGTTGCGGAGGGGGCTTGGTGGTGGGGGAAAGAGGGGTACTGGGAAAATGGGAGGTCCCCCTTCACCCCTCAACCCCTTCCTTCCCACCTCCATCCCCACTCCCTCCCCCCCTCCTCCCCCTCCCTCCCCAACTCCCTCCCCCTCCCTCCCCACCTCCCTCAAACCTCCCCCCTAACTCCCCCCCTCCATCCCTCCCTCCCCCAATCCATCCACCCTTCCATCCCACTCCCCCTCCCCCCTCCTTCCACCCTCCCTCCCCCCTCCCGGTTACAATAGAAACCCTACGGGGACGGGCCCAACGGGGAAAGAGGGGTACTGGGAAAAGGGGAGGTCCCCCTCCCTCCCCTCCCCCCTACCCCCTCCCCCATCCCTCCCCCTCCCCTCCTCCCTCCACACCTCCCTCCACACCTCCCTCCTCCCTCCCTCCCCCCCTCCCGGTTACAATGGAAACCCTATGAGGACGGGCCCAACGGGGAAAGAGGGGTACTGGGAAAAGGGGAGGTCCCCCTTCCCCCCTCAACCCCTTCATCCCCCCTCCTTCCCACCTCCAGCCCCACTCCCTCCCCCCCTCCTCCCCCTCCCTCCCCAACTCCCTCCCCCCTCCCTCCCCCCTCCCCCCTAACTCCCCCCTCCCTCCATCCCTCCCTCCCCAATCCCTCCTTCCCTCCCTCCACCCTTCCATCCCTCTCCCCCCTCCTTCCACCCTCCCGCCCCCCCTCCCGGTTACAATTGAAACCCTACGAGGACGGGCCCAACGGGGAAAGAGGAGTACTGGGAAAAGGGGAGGTCCCCCTCCCTCCCTCCCCCCTACCCACCTCCCTCCCCTCTCCCTCCCCCCCTTCCCTCCTCCCTACCCCCCCTCCCCCTCCCCCCTCCCATCCCCCCCTCTCCCCCCTCCCTCCCCCTACCCCCCTCCCTCCCCTCTCCCTCCCCCTCCCCTCCCCCCCTCCCTCCCCTCCTCCCTCCCCCTTCCCTCCCCCAACCCTCCCCCTTTCCTCCCCTCCCGGTTACAATGGAAACCCTACGAGGACGGGCCCAACGGGCCCACTCGGTCTAGTATAATACTAAAACTCTGCGGTCCAACATTCCGTATGAATATACGGAAGATTCCGTATGTATATACGGAAGATTCCGAAGATTTCTGTCCATAACTTACAAACCCTGCTCCTCCCAGACGGTACACCAAAGCGCTACGATTTTTGTACCGCCGTATTCACCATTAACATGGGCAACTATTGTAAGTACTTTCGTTCAAATTGAAGCTACATTTTTAAAGCTAGGGAGATATTAAAGTTTAAATTTTCATTTCTAACACTTTTCTTGAAGGGGCCAAACCCTACTCCTCCCAGACGGTACACCAAAGCGCTACGATTTTTGTACCGCCGTATTCACCATTAACATGGGCAACTATTGTAAGTACTTTCGTTCAAATTGAAGCTACCTTTTTAAAGCTAGAGAGATATTAAAGTATAAATTTTCATTTCTAACCCTTTTCTTGAAGGGGCTTCAGTGCGTGATGTCACAATGGCACCCGTGCACCAATGAGAGATCAGCTCGGTTTTAAATTTACATCTTCAGCTTGTGACGTCACAATGCTTGTGTGAGATTGTTGCAACATTGTTGCGAAAAGCAACTGCCAGTTTTTTAAAGTTGTGCAAGTCACTTAACATACACAGATCAGCATGGGGCCCCTATTCCCTCCCTCCCCCCCTTCCCCCCTCAACCCCTTCCTCCCCACTCCTTCCCACCTCCATCCCCACTCCCTCCCCCCCTCCTCCCCAACTCCCTCCCCACCTCCCTCACCCCTCCTCCCCTAACTCCCCCCCCCTCCCTCCTTCCCTCCATCCTCCCCCCCTCCCTCCACCCTTCCATCCCTCTCCCCCTCCCCCCTCCTTCCACCCTCCCTCCCCCCCTTCTGGTTACAAAGGAAACCCTACGGGGACGGGCCCAACGGGGAAAGAGGGGTACTGGGAAAAGGGGAGGTCCCCCTCCCTCCCCCCTTCCCCCATCCCATCCCCCCTCCCTCCCCTCTCCCTCCCCCCCGTTCCCCCTCCCCTTCCCCCCTCCCTCCACACCTCTCTCCTCCCTCCCTCCCCTTCCCTCCCTCCCATCCTCCCAATGCTTGTTTGAGATGGGTGCTACATTGTTTCGAAAAGCACCACTAACAGATCGCAGTGAGAAGCACTATGTGACCGTGAATGTTTCAAAACAAGCACTTAAAAAGCACTTATCTTTTTTTAAAGTATTTTTTTTTATTGCAAGTCACTTAACATACACAGATCAGCATTGGGCCCCTATGCTCGTGGGCCACCGGGGCAAGTGTTTCGAAAAAAGCACTGAGAGTGTGTCTGGGGGAGAGAGAGAATGGGGGGGGGGGGGGGGTCTGAGAATGGGGACTGGGGAGGGGGACAACAGGGGTCGTTGCGGAGAGGGCTTGGTGGTGGGGGAAAGAGGGGTACTGGGAAAAGGGGAGGTCCCACTTCCCCCCTCAACCCCTTCCTCCCCCCTCCTTCCCACCTCCATCCCCACTCCCTCCCCCCTCCCTCCCCCCTCAATCCCAACCTCCTTCACCACTCAGCCCCTAACTCCCCCCCTCCCTCCTTCCCTCCATCCCACCCTCCCCCACTCCCTCCCCCCTCCCTCCACCATTCCATCCCTCTCCCCCTCCCCCCTCCTTCCACCCTCCCTCCCCTCCTCCCGGTTACAATGGAAACCCTACGAGGACGGGCCCAATGGGGAAAGAGGGGTACTGGGAAAATGGGAGGTTCCCCTCCCTCCCCCCTCACTCCCCCCTCCCTCCCTTCTCCCTCCCCCCCTCCCTCCCCCTCCCCTTCCCCCCTCCCTCCCCTTCCCCCCTCCCCCTCCCTCCCCCTCCCCCCTACCCCCTTCCCTCCCCATCCCCCCCTTCCCCCCTCCCCTCCCCCCTCCCTCCCCCTCCCCTCCCCCCTCCACACCTCCCTACTCCCTCCCTCGAAAAGCAACTGACAGAAGCACTAAGTAGCCGCGAATGTTTCAAAACCAGCACTTAACCGCGAATGTTTTTTAAAAAAGCACTTAACCGCGAATGTTTCAAAACAAGCAATTAAAAAGCACTTTTTTTTTTAAAGTATTTTTTTTAATTCCAAGAGAATGGGGGGGGGTCTGAGAATGGGGACTGGGGAGGGGGACAACAGGGGTCGTTGCGGTGGGGGCTTGGTGGTGGGAGAAAGAGGGGTACTGGGAAAAGGGGAGGTCCCACTTCCCCCCTCAACCTCTTCCTCCCCCCTCCTTCCCACCTCCATCCCCACTCTCTCCCCCCTCAATCCCAACCTCCATCACCACTCAGCCCCTAACTCACCCCTCCCTCCATCCCTCCATCCGACCCTCCCCCACTCCCTCCCCCCCTCCCTCCACCCTTCCACCCCTCTCCCCCTCCTTCCACCCTCCCTCCCCCCCTCCCGGTTACAATGGAAACCCTACGGGGACGGGCCCAACGGGGAAAGAGGGGTACTGGGAAAAGGGGAGTTCCCCTCCCTCCCCTCCTCCCTCCCCTCCCCCCTACCCCTCTTCCCCCCTCCCCCTCCCCTCCCCCCTCCCTCCCCCTCCCCTCCTCCCTCCACACCTCCCTCCACACCTCCCTCCTCCCTCCCTCCCCCCCTCCCGGTTACAATGGAAACCCTACGAGGACGGGCCCAACGGGGAAAGAGGAGTACTGGGAAAAGGGGAGGTCCCCCTCCCTCCCCCCTTCCCCCCCCTCCCCCATCCCCTCTCCCTCCCCCTCCCTCCCCCTCCCCCCTACCCCCCTCCCTCCCCTCCCCCCTCCCTCCCCTCCCCTCCTCCCTCCACACCTCCCTCCACACCTCCCTCCTCCCTCCCTCCCCCTTCCCGCCCTCCCCTCCTCCCGGTTACAATGGAAACCCTACGAGGACGGGCCCAACGGGGAAAGAGGGGTACTGGGAAAAGGGGAGGTCCCCCTCCCTCCCTCCCCCCTACCCACCTCCCTCCCCTCTCCCTCCCCCCCTTCCCTCCTCCCTTCCCCCCTCCCTCCCCCCTCCCATCCCCCCCTCTCCCCCCTCCCTCCCCCCTACCCCCCTCCCTCCCCTCTCCCTCCCCCCCTCCCCTCCCCCCCTCCCTCCCCTCCTCCCTCCCCTTCCCTCCCCCAACCCTCCCCCTTTCCTCCCCTCCCGGTTACAATGGAAACCCTACGAGGACGGGCCCAACGGGCCCACTCGGTCTAGTCTATATACTACTAAAACTCTGCGGTCCAACATTCCGTATGTATGTGTGTATGTGTGTATATACGGAAGATTCCGAAGAATTTCTGTCCATAACTTACAAACCCTATTCCTCCCAGACGGTACACCAAAGCGCTACGATTTTTGTACCGCCATATTCACCATTAACCTGGGCAACTATTGTAAGTACTTTCGTTCAAATTGAAGCTACCTTTTTAAAGCTAGAGAGATATTAAAGTTTAAATTTTCATTTCTAACACTTTTCTTGAAGGGGCCAAACCCTACTCCTCCCAGACGGTACACCAAAGCGCTACGATTTTTGTACCGCCGTATTCACCATTAACATGGGCAACTATTGTAAGTACTTTCGTTCAAATTGAAGCTACCTTTTTAAAGCTAGAGAGATATTAAAGTTAAAAAATTTCATTTCTAACCCTTTTCTTGAAGGGGCTTCAGCGCGTGATGTCACAATGGCACCCGTGCACCAATGAGAGATCAGCTCGCGATGGACAAGCGGCTGCTATTGGGTGTTTACTACTTTAAATTTACATAATTTTTTTTCTGACCTTTTTTTTCAAGGTCTTCAGCTTGTGACGTCACAATGCTTGTGTGAGATGGTTGCAACATTGTTGCGAAAAGCAACTGCCAGTTTTTTAAAGTTGTGCGAGTCACTTAACATACACAGATCAGCATGGGGCCCCTATTCCCTCCCTCCCCCCCCTTCCCCCCTCAACCCCTTCCTCCCCACTCCTTCCCACCTCCACCCCACCTCCCTCCCCCCCTTCCCCCCTCCCCTCCCCCCTCCCTCCCCCTCCACACCTCCCTCCCTCCCCCTTCCCTCCCTCCCCTCCTCCCGGTTACAATGCAAACCCTACGAGGACGGGCCCAACGGGGAAAGAGGGGTACTGGGAAAAGGGGAGGTCCCCCTCCCTCCCCTTCCCCTCCCCTCCCCCCCCTACCCCTCTCCCTCCCCCCTCCCCCCTCCCTCCCCCTCTCCCTCCCCCTCCCCCCCTTCCCCCCTCCCCTCCCCCCTCCCTCCCCCTCCCCTCCCTCCACACCTCCCTCCTCCCTCCCTCCCCCTTCCCTCCCTCCCCTCCTCCCGGTTACAATGGAAACCCTACGAGGACGGGCCCAACGGGGAAAGAGGGGTACTGGGAAAAGGGGAGGTCCCCCTCACTCCCCCCTTCCCCATCCCATCCCCCCTCCCTCCCCTCTCCCGCCCCCTTCCCCCCCTCCCCTTCCCCCCTCCCTCCCCTCCTCCCTCCACACCTCCCTCCTCCCTCCCTCCCCTTCCCTCCCTCCCATCCTCCCAATGCTTGTGTGAGATGGTTGCAACATTGTTTCGAAAAGCAGCTGACAGAAGCACTAAGTAGCCGCGAATGTTTCAAAACCAGCACTTAACCGCGAATGTTTTTTAAAAAAGCACTTAACTGCGAATGTTTCAAAACAAGCAATTAAAAAGCACTTATTTTTTTTAAAGTGTTTTTTTTTATTCCAAGAGAATGGGGGGGGGGTCTGAGAATGGGGACTGGGGAGGGGACAACAGGGGTCGTTGCGGTGGGGGCTTGGTGGTGGGGGAAAGAGGGGTACTGGGAAAAGGGGAGGTCCCACTTCCCCCCTCAACCTCTTCCTCCCCCCTCCTTCGCACCTCCATCCCCACTCTCTCCCTCCTCAATCCCAACCTCCATCACCACTCAGCCCCTAACTCACCCGTCCCTCCTTCCCTCCATCCGACCCTCCCCCACTCCCTCCCCCCCTCCCTCCACCCTTCCACCCCTCTCCCCCTCCCCCCTCCTTCCACCCTCCCTCCCCCCCCCTCCCGGTTACAATGGAAACCCTACGGGGACGGGCCCAACGGGGAAAGAGGGGTACTGGGAAAAGGGGAGGTCCCCCTCCCTCCCCCCTCCCTCCCCCCTTCCCCCTCCCCTCCCCCCTCCCCTCTCCCTCCCCCTCCCTCCCCCTCCCCCCTACCCCCCTCCCTCCCCTCCCCCCTCCCTCCCCTCCCCTCCTCCCTCCACACCTCCCTCCTCCCTCCCTCCCCCTTCCCGCCCTCCCCTCCTCCCGGTTACAATGGAAACCCTACGAGGACGGGCCCAACGGGGAAAGAGGGGTACTGGGAAAAGGGGAGGTCCCCCCTCCCCTCCCTCCCCCCTACCCACCTCCCTCCCCTCTCCCTCCCCCCCTACCCTCCTCCCTTCCCCCCTCCCCCCTCCCATCCCCCCCTCTCCCCCCTCCCTCCCCCCACCCCCCTCCCTCCCCTCTCCCTCCCCCCTCCCCCCCTCCCCTCCCCCCCTCCCTCCCCTCCTCCCTCCCCCTTCCCTCCCCCAACCCTCCCCCTTTCCTCCCATCCCGGTTACAATGGAAACCCTACGAGGACGGGCCCAACGGGCCCACTCGGTCTAGTCTATATAATACTAAAACTCTGCGGTCCAACATTCCGTATGTATGTGTGTATGTGTGTATATACGGAAGATTCCGAAGAATTTCTGTCCATAACTTACAAACCCTGCTCCTCCCAGACGGTACACCAAAGCGCTATGATTTTTGTACCGCCGTATTCACCATTAACATGGGCAACTATTGTAAGTACTTTCGTTCAAATTGAAGCTACCTTTTTAAAGCTAGAGAGATATTAAAGTTTAAATTTTCATTTCTAACACTTTTCTTGAAGGGGCCAAACCCTACTCCTCCCAGACGGTACACCAAAGCGCTACGATTTTTGTACCGCCGTATTCACCATTAACATGGGCAACTATTGTAAGTACTTTCGTTCAAATTGAAGCTACCTTTTTAAAGCTAGAGAGATATTAAAGTTAAAATTTTTCATTTCTAACCCTTTTCTTGAAGGGGCTTCAGCGCGTGATGTCACAATGGCACCCGTGCACCAATGAGAGATCAGCTCGCGATGGACAAGCGGCTGCTATTGGGTGTTTACTACTTTAAATTTACATAATTTTTTTTCTGACCTTTTTTTTCAAGGTCTTCAGCTTGTGACGTCACAATGCTTGTGTGAGATGGTTGCAACATTGTTGCGAAAAGCAACTGCCAGTTTTTTAAAGTTGTGCGAGTCACTTATCATACGCAGATCAGCATGGGGCCCCTATTCCCTCCCTCCCCCCCCCTTCCCCCCTCAACCCCTTCCTCCCCACTCCTTCCCACCTCCACCCCACCTCCCTCCCCCCCTTCCCCCCTCCCCTCCCCCCTCCCTCCCCCTCCACACCTCCCTCCCTCCCCCTTCCCTCCCTCCCCTCCTCCCGGTTACAATGGAAACCCTACGAGGACGGGCCCAACGGGGAAAGAGGGGTACTGGGAAAAGGGGAGGTCCCCCTCCCTCCCCTTCCCCCTCCCCTCCCTCCCTACCCCTCTCCCTCCCCCCTCCCCCCCTCCCTCCCCCTCTCCCTCCCCCTCCCCCCCCTTTCCCCCTCCCCTCCCCCCTCCCTCCCCCTCCCCTCCCTCCACACCTCCCTCCTCCCTCCCTCCCCCTTCCCTCCCTCCCCTCCTCCCGGTTACAATGGAAACCCTACGAGGACGGGCCCAACGGGGAAAGAGGGGTACTGGGAAAAGGGGAGGTCCCCCTCACTCCCCCCTTCCCCATCCCATCCCCCCTCCCTCCCCTCTCCCGCCCCCTTCCCCCCCTCCCCTTCCCCCCTCCCTCCCCTCCTCCCTCCACACCTCCCTCCTCCCTCCCTCCCCTTCCCTCCCTCCCATCCTCCCAATGCTTGTGTGAGATGGTTGCAACATTGTTTCGAAAAGCAGCTGACAGAAGCACTAAGTTGCCGCGAATGTTTCAAAACCAGCACTTAACCGCGAATGTTTTTTAAAAAAGCACTTAACTGCGAATGTTTCAAAACAAGCAATTAAAAAGCACTTATTTTTTTTTAAGTGTTTTTTTTTATTCCAAGAGAATGGGGGGGGGGGTCTGAGAATGGGGACTGGGGAGGGGGACAACAGGGGTCGTTGCGGTGGGGGCTTGGTGGTGGGGGAAAGAGGGGTACTGGGAAAAGGGGAGGTCCCACTTCCCCCCTCAACCTCTTCCTCCCCCCTCCTTCGCACCTCCATCCCCACTCTCTCCCTCCTCAATCCCAACCTCCATCACCACTCAGCCCCTAACTCACCCGTCCCTCCTTCCCTCCATCCGACCCTCCCCCACTCCCTCCCCCCCTCCCTCCACCCTTCCACCCCTCTCCCCCTCCCCCCTCCTTCCACCCTCCCTCCCCCCCCCTCCCGGTTACAATGGAAACCCTACGGGGACGGGCCCAACGGGGAAAGAGGGGTACTGGGAAAAGGGGAGGTCCCCCTCCCTCCCCCCTCCCTCCCCCCTTCCCCCTCCCCTCCCCCCTCCCCTCTCCCTCCCCCTCCCTCCCCCTCCACCCTACCCCCCTCCCTCCCCTCCCCCCTCCCTCCCCTCCCCTCCTCCCTCCACACCTCCCTCCTCCCTCCCTCCCCCTTCCCGCCCTCCCCTCCTCCCGGTTACAATGGAAACCCTACGAGGACGGGCCCAACGGGGAAAGAGGGGTACTGGGAAAAGGGGAGGTCCCCTCCCTCCCTCCCCCCTACCCACCTCCCTCCCCTCTCCCTCCCCCCCTACCCTCCTCCCTTCCCCCCTCCCCCCTCCCATCCCCCCCTCTCCCCCCTCCCTCCCCCCACCCCCCTCCCTCCCCTCTCCCTCCCACCTCCCCCTCTCCCCTCCCCCCCTCCCTCCCCTCCTCCCTCCCCCTTCCCTCCCCCAACCCTCCCCCTTTCCTCCCATCCCGGTTACAATGGAAACCCTACGAGGACGGGCCCAACGGGCCCACTCGGTCTAGTATACTACTAAAACTCTGCGGTCCAACATTCCGTATGTATGGATGTATATGTGTATGTACGCAAAGATTCCGAAGAGTTTCTGTCCATAACTTACAAACCCTACTCCTCCCTGACGGTACACCAAAGCGCTACGATTTTTGTACCGCCATATTCACCATTAACATGGGCAACTATTGTAAGTACTTTCGTTCAAATTGAAGCTACCTTTTTAAAGCTAGAGAGATATTAAAGTTAAAATTTCTCATTTCTAACCCTTTTCTTGAAGGGGCTTCAGCGCGTGATGTCACAATGGCACCCGTGCACCAATGAGAGATCAGCTCGGTTTTAAATTTACATCTTCAGCTTGTGACGTCACAATGCTTGTGTGAGATTGTTGCAACATTGTTGCGAAAGGCAACTGCCAGTTTTTTAAAGTTGTGCAAGTCACTTAACATACACAGATCAGCATGGGGCCCCTATTCCCTCCCTCCCCCCCTTCCCCCCTCAACCCCTTCCTCCCCACTCCTTCCCACCTCCATCCCCACTCCCTCCCCCCCTCCTCCCCAACTCCCTCCCCACCTCCCTCACCCCTCCTCCCCTGACTCCCCCCCTCCCTCCTTCCCTCCATCCTTCCCCCCCTCCCTCCACCCTTCCATCCCTCTCCCCCTCCCCCCTCCTTCCACCCTCCCTCGCCCCCTTCTGGTTACAAAGGAAACCCTACGGGGACGGGCCCAACGGGGAAAGAGGGGTACTGGGAAAAGGGGAGGTCCCCCTCCCTCCCCTTCCCCCCTCCCCTCCCCCTCCCCCTCCCCCCTAACCCTCTCCCTCCCCCTTCCCCCCTCCCCTCCTCCCTCCACACCTCCCTCCTCCCTCCCTCCCCATCTCCCGGTTACAATGGAAACCCTACGAGGACGGGCCCAACGGGGAAAGAGGGGTAATGGGAAAAGGGGAGGTCCCCCTCCCTCCCCCCTTCCCCCATCCCATCCCCCCTCCCTCCCCTCTCCCTCCCCCTTCCCCCCGTTCCCCCCTCCCCTTCCCCCCTCCCTCCACACCTCTCTCCTCCCTCCCTCCCCTTCCCTCCCTCCCATCCTCCCAATGCTTGTTTGAGATGGGTGCTACATTGTTTCGAAAAGCACCACTAACAGATCGCAGTGAGAAGCACTATGTGACCGTGAATGTTTCAAAACAGGCACTTAAAAAGCACTTATCTTTTTTTAAAGTTTTTTTTTTTATTGCAAGTCACTTAACATACACAGATCAGCATTGGGCCCCTATGCTCGTGGGCCACCGGGGCAAGTGTTTCGAAAAAAGCACTGAGAGTGTGTCTGGGGGAGAGAGAGAATGGGGGGGGTCTGAGAATGGGGACTGGGGAGGGGGACAACAGGGGTCGTTGCGGAGGGGGCTTGGTGGTGGGGGAAAGAGGGATACTGGGAAAAGGGGAGGTCCCACTTCCCCCCTCAACCCCTTCCTCCCCCCTCCTTCCCACCTCCATCCCCACTCCCTCCCCCCCTCCCTCCCCCCTCAATTCCAACCTCCATCACCACTCAGCCCCTAACTCCCCCCCTCCCTCCTTCCCTCCATCCCACACTCCCCCACTCCCTCCCCCCTCCCTCCACCCTTCCATCCCTCTCCCCCTCCCCCCTCCTTCCACCCTCCCTCCCCCCCTCCCGGTTACAATGGAAACTCTACGGAGACGGGCCCAACGGGGAAAGAGGGGTAATGGGAAAAGGGGAGGTCCCCCTCCCTCCCCTTCCCCCCTCCCCCCTCCCCCTCTCCCTCCCTTCCCTCCACCCCCTCCCTCCAAAACTCCCTCCCCCATCCCTCAACACTCCCCACCTAACTCCCCCATCCCTCATTCCCACAATCCCTCCATCCACCAATCCCTCCCCCCTCCCTCCACCCCTCTCCCCCTCCACCCTCCTTCCACCCTCCCTCCCCCTCACGGTTACAATGGAAACCCTACGGGGACGGGACCAACGGGGAAAGAGGGGTACTGGGAAAAGGGGAGGTCCCCCTCCCTCCCCCCTTCCCCATACCATCACCCATCTCTCCCCTCTCCCTTCCCCCTCCCCCCCTTCCCCCCTCCCCTTCCCCCCTCCCTCCCCTCCTCCCTCCACACCTCCCTCCTCCCTCCCTCCCCTTCCCTCCCTCCAAACCTCCAAATGCTTGTGTGAGATGGGTGCAAAATTGTTTCGAAAAGCACCACTAACAGATCGCAGTGAGAAGCACTATGTCACCGCGAATGTTTCAAAACGAGCACTTAAAAAGCACTTATCTTTTTTTAAAGTATTTTTTTTAATTGCAAGTCACTTAACATACACAGATCAGCATTGGGCCCCTATGCTCGTGGGCCACCGGGGCAAGTGTTTCGAAAAAAGCACTGAGAGTGTGTCTGGGGGAGAGAGAGAATGGGGGGGGGGGTCTGAGAATGGGGACTGGGGATGGGGACAACAGGGGTCGTTGCGGAGGGGGCTTGGAGGTGGAGGAAAGAGGGGTACTGGGAAAAGGGGAGGTCCCCTTCACCCCTCAACCCCTTCCTCCCCCTCCTTCCCATCTCCATCCCCACTCCCTCCCCCCTCCTCCCCCTCCCTCCCCATCCCTCTCCACCTCCCTCAACCCTCCCCCCTAACTCCCCCCCTCCCTCCTTCCCTCCATCCCTCCCTCCCCCACTCCCACCCCCCTCCCTCCACCCTTCCATCCCTCTCCCCCTCCCCCCTCCTTCCACCCTTCCTCCCCCCCTCCCGGTTACAATGGAAACCCTACGGGGACAGGCCCAACGAGGAAAGAGGGGTACTGGGAAAAGGGGAGGTCCCCCTCCCTCCCCCCCTTCTCCCTCCACTCCACCCTCCCCTCCCCCCTCCCTCTCCCCTGCTCCCTCCACACCTCCCTCCTCCCTCCCTCCCTCTTCCCTCCCTCCCATCCTCCCAGTTACAGTGGAAACCCTACGAGGACGGGCCCAACGGGCCCACTCGGTCTAGTCTATCTATCTATCTATATACTATTAAAACTCAGATCTTGAATATATATATATATATTCCACTGATGTCGGCTGAATACGGCAATTCCGGCAAAACGGTGAACCGTAGCGCCACGATTTTTGTACCGCCTTAATCAGCATGCGGTTCGCTGCTGGAAAATGATATTTTTATTTAATTCGGACGCATATTTTTTAAGTTACAGAGGTTTAAAAGTGCTGCCCCCCCTGATTTATCGAAGTTTTGACAGAAGGGGGGCGCTGCGCTGCGGATTTATTCTTCATTGTGATGTCACAATGCCCCTGTGAGATGAACTCGAGCTGACCCCCCTTCCGCCCCCCCCCCGTGGTATTCAGCGTGTGACGTCACAATGCCCCTGTGCTACATTGTTGCGAAGAGCTGTCAAGTCAAGTCCATTTTATTTGTATAGCACATTTAAAAACAACCCACGTTGACCAAAGTGCTGTACATCTGATTAGGTACTAAGGAAAAAAATGAAACATACAGTGGCACGCAAACAGTTCACAGCGCCTCCTCAATGAGCCTCAGACGCTAGGGAGTAGAAATAGGTTTTGAGCCTGGACTTAAAGGAGTCGATGGAGGGGGCAGTTCTGATGGGGAGAGGGATGCTCTTTCCACCCTCCCCCTCTCTCCCTCCTCCCTCCCCCCTCCCCCCTTTCCGCCCTCCCCTTCCCCCCCTCCCTCCCCTCCTCCCTCCTCCCTCCCTCCCCCTTCCCTCCCTCCCCTCCTCCCGGTTACAATGGAATCCCTACGAGGACGGGCCCAACGGGGAAAGTGGGGTACTGGGAAAAGGGGAGAGCCCCCTCCCTCCCCCCTTCCCCCTCCCTCCCCCCTCCCTCCCCCTCCCCCTACCCCCCCTCCCCTCTCCCCCTCCCTCCCCCCTCCCTCCCCCTACCCCCTCACTCCCCCCTTCCCCCCTCCCCTCCCCCCCTCCCTCCCCCTCCCCTCCTCCCTCCACACCTCCCTCCTCCCTCCCTCCCCCTTCCCTCCCTCCCCTCCTCCCGGTTACAATGGAAACCCTACGAGGACGGGCCCAACGGGGAAAGAGGGGTACTGGGTAAAGGGGAGGTCCCCATCCTCCCCCCTTCCCCCCTCCCCTCCCCCTCCCTCCCCCTACCCCCTCCCTCCCTCCCCTCTCCCTCCCCCTACCCCCACCCCTCCCCCCTCCTTCCCCATCTCCCTCCACACCTCCCTCCTCCCTCCACACCTCCCTCCTCCCTCCCTCCCCCTTCCCTCCCTCCCGTCCTCCCGGTTACAATGGAAACCCTACGAGGACAGGCCCAACGGGGAAAGAGGGGAACTGGGAAAAGGGGAGGTCCCCCTCCTTCCCCCTTCCCCCCTCCCCTCCCCTCCCAAACAGTTCACAGTACCTCCTCAATTAGCCTCAAAAGCTAGGGAGTAGAAATTGGTTTTGAGCCTGGACTTAAAGGAATCGATGGAGGAGGCAGTTCTGATGGGGAGAGGGATGCTCTTTCAACCCTCCCCCCTCCCCCCCCTCCCCCCTTTCCGCCCTCCCCTTCCCCCCCTCCCTCCCCTCCTCCCTCCTCCCTCCCTCCCTCCCTCCCCTCCTCCCGGTTACAATGGAAACCCTACAAGGACGGGCACAACGGGGAAAGAGGGGTACTGGGAAAAGGGGAGGTCCTCCTCCCTCCCCCCCTTCCCTCTCCCTTTCCCCCCTCCCCTTCCCCCCTCCCCTCCCTCCCTCCCCCCTCCCTCCCCCCTACCCCCTCCCTCCCCTCTCCCTCCCCCCTCCCCCCCCCCTCCCATCCCACAACGGGTAAAGAGGGGTACTGGGAAAACAGGTGGTCCCCCTCCGCCCTCCCTCCCCCCTCCCTCCCCGCCTCCCGGTTACAATGGAAACCCTACGAGGACGGGCCCAACGGGCCCACTTGGTCTAGTATACTACTAAAACTCTGCGGTCCAACATTCCGTATGTATATACGGAAGATTCCGTATGTTTGTACGGAAGATTCCGAAGATTTCTGTCCATAACTTACAAACCCTACTCCTCCCAGACGGTACACCAAAGCGCTACGATTTTTGTACCGCCATATTCACCATTAACATGGGCAACTATTGTAAGTACTTTCGTTCAAATTGAAGCTACCTTTTTAAAGCTAGAGAGATATTAAAGTTAAAATTTCTCATTTCTAACCCTTTTCTTGAAGGGGCTTCAGCGCGTGATGTCACAATGGCACCCGTGCACCAATGAGAGATCAGCTCGGTTTTAAATTTACATAATTTTTTTTCTGACCTTTTTTTTCAAGGTCTTCAGCTTGTGACGTCACAATGCTTGTGTGAGATGGTTTGCAACATTGTTGCGAAAAGCAACTGCCAGTTTTTTAAAGTTGTGCGAGTCACTTAACATACACAGATCAGCATGGGGCCCCTATTCCCTCCCTCCCCCCCCTTCCCCCCTCAACCCCTTCCTCCCCACTCCTTCCCACCTCCAACCCCACTCCCTCCCCCCCTCCTCCCCAACTCCCTCCCCACCTCCCTCACCCCTCCTCCCCTAACTCCCCCCCCTCCCTCCTTCCCTCCATCCTTCCCCCCCTCCCTCCACCCTTCCATCCCTCTCCCCCTCCCCCCTCCTTCCACCCTCCCTCCCCCCCTTCTGGTTACAAAGGAAACCCTACGGGGACGGGTCCAACGGGGAAAGAGGGGTACTGGGAAAAGGGGAGGTCCCCCTCCCTCCCCTTACCCCCTCCCTCATCCCCCTCCCCCCTAACCCTCTCCCTCCCCCTTCCCCCCTCCCCTCCCCCCCTCCCCTCCTCCCTCCACACCTCCCTCCTCCCTCCCTCCCCTCCTCCCGGTTACAATGGAAACCCTACGAGGACGGGCCCAACGGGGAAAGAGGGGTACTGGGAAAAGGGGAGGTCCCCCTCCCTCCCCCCTTCCCCCATCCCATCCCCCCTCCCTCCCCTCTCCCTCCCCCTTCCCCCCGTTCCCCCCTCCCCTTCCCCCTCCCTCCCCTCCTCCCTCCACACCTCTCTCCTCCCTCCCTCCCCTTCCCTCCCTCCCATCCTCCCAATGCTTGTTTGAGATGGGTGCTACATTGTTTCGAAAAGCACCACTAACAGATCGCAGTGAGAAGCACTAAATGACCGTGGTCGTGAGAAGCACTAAATGACCGCGAATGTAGCAAAAACAGCACTTTAAACCACTTTAAACCACTGTTTTCAAGTAGTCTTTTTTATTGCAAGTCACTTAACATACACAGATCAACATGGGGCCTCTATGCTCGTGGGCCACCGGGGCAAGTGTTGCGAAACAGCACTTGGGGTGTGTCTGGGGGAGAGAGAGAATGGGGGGGGGGGTCTGAGAATGGGGACTGGGGAGGGGGACAACAGGGGTCGTTGCGGAGGGGGCTTGGTGGTGGGGGAAAGAGGGTACTGGGAAAATGGGAGGTCCCCCTTCACCCCTCAACCCCTTCCTTCCCACCTCCATCCCCACTCCCTCCCCCCTCCTCCCCCTCCCTCCCCAACTCCCTCCCCCTCCCTCCCCACCTCCCTCAAACCTCCCCCCTAACTCCCCCCCTCCCTCCTTCCCTCCATCCCTCCCTCCCCCAATCAATCCACCGTTCCATCCCTCTCCCCCTCCCCCCTCCTTCCATCCTCCCTCCCCCCTCCCGGTTACAATAGAAACCCTACGGGGACGGGCCCAACGGGGAAAGAGGGGTACTGGGAAAAGGGGAGGTCCCCCTCCCTCCCCTCCCCCCTACCCCCTCCCCCCTTCCCCCTCCCCTTCCCCCCTCCCCTCCCCCTCCCTCCCCCTCCCCTCCTCCCTCCACACCTCCCTCCACACCTCACTCCCCCCTCCCGGTTACAATGGAAACCCTATGAGGACGGGCCCAACGGGGAAAGAGGGGTACTGGGAAAAGGGGAGGTCCCCCTTCCCCCCTCAACCCCTTCATCCCCCCTCCTTCCCACCTCCATCCCCACTCCCTCCCCCCCTCCTCCCCCTCCCTCCCCAACTCCCTCCCCCCTCCCCCCTAACTCCCCCCTCCCTCCATCCCTCCCTCCCCAATCCCTCCCCTCCTCCCTCCACCCTTCCATCCCTCTCCCCCCTCCTTCCACCCTCCCTCCCCCCCTCCCGGTTACAATTGAAACCCTACGAGGACGGGCCCAACGGGGAAAGAGGAGTACTGGGAAAAGGGGAGGTCCCCCTCCCTCTCCCCTTCCCCCATCCCATCCCCCCTCCCTCCCCTCTCCCTCTCCCTCCCCCTTCCCCCCTTCCCCCCTCCCCTTCCCCCCCTCCCCCCACCCTCCCCTCCGCTCCTCCCTCCACACCTCCCTCCTCCCTCCCTCCCCCTTCCCGCCCTCCCCTCCTCCCGGTTACAATGGAAACCCTACGAGGACGGGCCCAACGGGGAAAGAGGGGTACTGGGAAAAGGGGAGGTCCCCCTCCCTCCCTCCCCCCTACCCACCTCCCTCCCCTCTCCCTCCCCCCCTTCCCTCCTCCCTCCCCTCCCCCCTCCCATCCCCCCCTCTCCCCCCTCCCTCCCCCCCTCCCTCCCCTCTCCCTCCCCCTCCCCTCCCCCCCTCCCTCCTCTCCTCCCTCCCCCTTCCCTCCCCCAACCCTCCCCCTTTCCTCCCCTCCCGGTTACAATGGAAACCCTACGAGGACGGGCCCAACGGGCCCACTCGGTCTAGTCTATATACTACTAAAACTCTGCGGTCCAACATTCCGTATGTATGTGTGTATGTGTGTATATACGGAAGATTCCGAAGAATTTCTGTCCATAACTTACAAACCCTATTCCTCCCAGACGGTACACCAAAGCGCTACGATTTTTGTACCGCCATATTCACCATTAACCTGGGCAACTATTGTAAGTACTTTCGTTCAAATTGAAGCTACCTTTTTAAAGCTAGAGAGATATTAAAGTTTAAATTTTCATTTCTAACACTTTTCTTGAAGGGGCCAAACCCTACTCCTCCCAGACGGTACACCAAAGCGCTACGATTTTTGTACCGCCGTATTCACCATTAACATGGGCAACTATTGTAAGTACTTTCGTTCAAATTGAAGCTACCTTTTTAAAGCTAGAGAGATATTAAAGTTTAAATTTTTCATTTCTAACCCTTTTCTTGAAGGGGCTTCAGCGCGTGATGTCACAATGGCACCCGTGCACCAATGAGAGATCAGCTCGCGATGGACAAGCGGCTGCTATTGGGTGTTTACTACTTTAAATTTACATAATTTTTTTTCTGACCTTTTTTTTCAAGGTCTTCAGCTTGTGACGTCACAATGCTTGTGTGAGATGGTTGCAACATTGTTGCGAAAAGCAACTGCCAGTTTTTTAAAGTTGTGCGAGTCACTTAACATACACAGATCAGCATGGGGCCCCTATTCCCTCCCTCCCCCCCCCTTCCCCCCTCAACCCCTTCCTCCCCACTCCTTCCCACCTCCACCCCACCTCCCTCCCCCCCTTCCCCCTCCCCTCCCCCCTCCCTCCCCCTCCACACCTCCCTCCCTCCCCCTTCCCTCCCTCCCCTCCTCCCGGTTACAATGGAAACCCTACGAGGACGGGCCCAACGGGGAAAGAGGGGTACTGGGAAAAGGGGAGGTCCCCCTCCCTCCCCTTCCCCCTCCCCTCCCTCCCTACCCCTCTCCCTCCCCCCTCCCCCCCTCCCTCCCCCTCTCCCTCCCCCCTCCCCCCCCTTTCCCCCTCCCCTCCCCCCTCCCTCCCCCTCCCCTCCCTCCACACCTCCCTCCTCCCTCCCTCCCCCTTCCCTCCCTCCCCTCCTCCCGGTTACAATGGAAACCCTACGAGGACGGGCCCAACGGGGAAAGAGGGGTACTGGGAAAAGGGGAGGTCCCCCTCACTCCCCCCTTCCCCATCCCATCCCCCCTCCCTCCCCTCTCCCGCCCCCTTCCCCCCCTCCCCTTCCCCCCTCCCTCCCCTCCTCCCTCCACACCTCCCTCCTCCCTCCCTCCCCTTCCCTCCCTCCCATCCTCCCAATGCTTGTGTGAGATGGTTGCAACATTGTTTCGAAAAGCAGCTGACAGAAGCACTAAGTAGCCGCGAATGTTTCAAAACCAGCACTTAACCGCGAATGTTTTTTAAAAAAGCACTTAACTGCGAATGTTTCAAAACAAGCAATTAAAAAGCACTTATTTTTTTTAAAGTGTTTTTTTTTATTCCAAGAGAATGGGGGGGGGGTCTGAGAATGGGGACTGGGGAGGGGGACAACAGGGGTCGTTGCGGTGGGGGCTTGGTGGTGGGGGAAAGAGGGGTACTGGGAAAAGGGGAGGTCCCACTTCCCCCCTCAACCTCTTCCTCCCCCCTCCTTCGCACCTCCATCCCCACTCTCTCCCTCCTCAATCCCAACCTCCATCACCACTCAGCCCCTAACTCACCCGTCCCTCCTTCCCTCCATCCGACCCTCCCCCACTCCCTCCCCCCCTCCCTCCACCCTTCCACCCCTCTCCCCCTCCCCCCTCCTTCCACCCTCCCTCCCCCCCCCTCCCGGTTACAATGGAAACCCTACGGGGACGGGCCCAACGGGGAAAGAGGGGTACTGGGAAAAGGGGAGGTCCCCCTCCCTCCCCCCTCCCTCCCCCCTTCCCCCTCCACTCCCCCCTCCCCTCTCCCTCCCCCTCCCTCCCCCTCCCCCCTACCCCCCTCCCTCCCCTCCCCCCTCCCTCCCCTCCCCTCCTCCCTCCACACCTCCCTCCTCCCTCCCTCCCCCTTCCCGCCCTCCCCTCCTCCCGGTTACAATGGAAACCCTACGAGGACGGGCCCAACGGGGAAAGAGAGGTACTGGGAAAAGGGGAGGTCCCCCTCCCTCCCTCCCCCCTACCCACCTCCCTCCCCTCTCCCTCCCCCCCTACCCTCCTCCCTTCCCCCCTCCCCCCTCCCATCCCCCCCTCTCCCCCCTCCCTCCCCCCACCCCCCTCCCTCCCCTCTCCCTCCCCCCCCCCTCCCCTCCTCCCTCCCCCTTCCCTCCCCCAACCCTCCCCCTTTCCTCCCCTCCCGGTTACAATGGAAACTCTACGAGGACGGGCCCAACGGGCCCACTCGGTCTAGTATACTACTAAAACTCTGCGGTCCAACATTCCGTATGTATGGATGTATATGTGTATGTACGCAAAGATTCCGAAGAGTTTCTGTCCATAACTTACAAACCCTACTCCTCCCTGACGGTACACCAAAGCGCTACGATTTTTGTACCGCCATATTCACCATTAACCTGGGCAACTATTGTAAGTACTTTCGTTCAAATTGAAGCTACCTTTTTAAAGCTAGAGAGATATTAAAGTTTAATTTTCATTTCTAACCCTTTTCTTGAAGGGGCTTCAGCGCGTGATGTCACAATGGCACCCGTGCACCAATGAGAGATCAGCTCGGTTTTAAATTTACATCTTCAGCTTGTGACGTCACAATGCTTGTGTGAGATTGTTGCAACATTGTTGCGAAAGGCAACTGCCAGTTTTTTAAAGTTGTGCAAGTCACTTAACATACACAGATCAGCATGGGGCCCCTATTCCCTCCCTCCCCCCCCTTCCCCCCTCAACCCCTTCCTCCCCACTCCTTCCCACCTCCATCCCCACTCCCTCCCCCCCTCCTCCCCAACTCCCTCCCCACCTCCCTCACCCCTCCTCCCCTAACTCCCCCCCCCTCCCTCCTTCCCTCCATCCCTCCCCCCCTCCCTCCACCCTTCCATCCCTCTCCCCCTCCCCCCTCCTTCCACCCTCCCTCCCCCCTTCTGGTTACAAAGGAAACCCTACGGGGACGGGCCCAACGGGGAAAGAGGGGTACTGGGAAAAGGGGAGGTCCCCCTCCCTCCCCTCCCCTCCCCCTCCCCCTCCCCCCTAACCCTCTCCCTCCCCCTTCCCCCCTCCCCCTTCCCCCCTCCCCTCCTCCCTCCACACCTCCCTCCTCCCTCCCTCCCCTCCTCCCGGTTACAATGGAAACCCTACGAGGACGGGCCCAACGGGGAAAGAGGGGTACTGGGAAAAGGGGAGGTCCCCCTCCCTCCCCCTTACACGCTCCCTCCCTCCCCCTCCCCCTCTCCCTCCCCCCTCCCCTCCCCCCTCCCTCCCCCTCCCCTCCTCCCTCCACACCTCCCTCCTCCCTCCCCCCTACCCCCCTCCCTCCCCTCTCCCTCCTCCCCCTTCCCCCTCCCTCCCCCTCCCCTCCTCCCTCCCCCTCCCCTCCTCCCTCCACACCTCCCTCCTCCCTCCCTCCCCCTTCCCTACCTCCCCTCCTCCCGGTTACAATGGAAACCCTACGACGACGGGCCCAACGGGAAAGAGGGGTACTGGGAAAACGGGTGGTCCCCCTCCCTCCCCCCTTCCCCCCTCCCTACCCCCTCCCTCCCCTCTCCCTCCCCCTTGCCCCTTCCCCCTCCCCCTCCCCTCCCCCCTCCACACCTCCCTCCTCCCTTCCCTCCCCCCCACTCCCCTCCCGGTTACAATGGAAACCTTACGAGGACGGGCACAACGGGGAAAGAGGGGTACTGGGAAAAGGGGAGGTCCCCCTCCCTCCCCCTTCCACCCTCACCCCTTCCCCCCACCCCTCCCCCTCTCCCTCCCCCCTCCCTCCACCTCCCCCCCTTCCCCCCTCCCCCTCCCTCCCCCTCCCCTCCTCCCTCCACACCTCCCTCTTCCCTCCCTCCCCCCTCCCTCCCTGCCTCACGGTTACAATGGAAACCCTACGAGGACGGGCCCAACGGGGAAAGGGGTGTGCTGGGGAAAGGGGGGGGGGAGAGTAAGAGTGTATCTGGGGGAGAGAGAATGGGGGGGTCTGAGAATGGGGACTGGGGAGGGGGACAACAGGGGGCTTGGTCGTTTGGGAAAGAAGAGTACTGGGAAAAGGGGAGGTACCCCTCCCTCCCCACTCTCCTCCCTCCCTCATCCCTCCCTCCCTCCCGTCCCAGCAGCGCTGACCGCCGGGAGGTGTAGTCGCCGTCGCCTCTCCCGCTGTTTGATTTCATTTATAACAAAGACATTTATTTAAAATGAGGAATGTGATTTTCATTAAGTTTGATTTTATTTATTTTAAAAAAGCTGATGCTCTATAGATAAGTTTATTTCCTTTTCAACAAAGAACGCTGTTTATTTTAAAGTAAAATAGACCCTCCCCCCACCCCCCTCCCTCCCCTCTCCCTCCCCATCCCCCTCCCCTCCTTCCCCCTCCCCTCCCCCCTCCACTCCACCCTCCCCTCCCCCCCTCCCTCCCACTTCCCTCCCTCCCATCCTCCCGGTTACAATGGAAACCCTACGAGGACGGGCCCAACGGGCCCACTCGGTCTAGTCTATCTATCTATCTATCTATCTATCTATATAATACTAAAACTCTGCGGTCCAACATTCCATGTGTATGTACGCAAACATTCCGTGTGTATGTACGGAAGATTCCGAAGATTTCTGTCCATAACTTACAAACCCTACTCCTCCCAGACGGTACACCAAAGCGCTACGATTTTTGTACCGCCATATTCACCATTAACATGGGCAACTATTGTAAGTACTTTCGTTCAAATTGAAGCTACCTTTTTAAAGCTAGAGAGATATTAAAGTTAAAATTTCTCATTTCTAACCCTTTTCTTGAAGGGGCTTCAGCGCGTGATGTCACAATGGCACCCGTGCACCAATGAGAGATCAGCTCGGTTTTAAATTTACATAATTTTTTTTCTGACCTTTTTTTTCAAGGTCTTCAGCTTGTGACGTCACAATGCTTGTGTGAGATGGTTTGCAACATTGTTGCGAAAAGCAACTGCCAGTTTTTTAAAGTTGTGCAAGTCACTTAACATACACAGATCAGCATGGGGCCCCTATTCCCTCCCTCCCCACCCTTCCCCCCTCAACCCCTTCCTCCCCACTCCTTCCCACCTCCATCCCCACTCCCTCCCCCCCTGCTCCCCAACTCCCTCCCCACCTCCCTCACCCCTCCTCCCCTAACTCCCCCCCCTCCCTCCTTCCCTCCATCCCTCCCCCCCTCCCTCCACCCTTCCATCCCTCTCCCCCTCCCCCCTCCTTCCACCCTCCCTCCCCCCCTTCTGGTTACAAAGGAAACCCTACGGGGACGGGCCCAACGGGGAAAGAGGGGTACTGGGAAAAGGGGAGGTCCCCCTCCCTCCCCTTACCCCCTCCCCCATCCCGCTCCCCCTTAACCCTCTCCCTCCCCCTTCCCCCCTCCCCTCCCCCCCTCCCCTCCTCCCTCCACACCTCCCTCCTCCCTCCCTCCCCTCCTCCCGGTTACAATGGAAACCCTACGAGGACGGGCCCAACGGGGAAAGAGGGGTACTGGGAAAAGGGGAGGTCCCCCTCCCTCCCCCCTTCCCCCATCCCATCCCCCCTAACCCTCTCCCTCCCCCTTCCCCCCTCCCCTCCTCCCTCCACACCTCCCTCCTCCCTCCCTCCCCTCCTCCCGGTTACAATGGAAACCCTACGAGGACGGGCCCAACGGGGAAAGAGGGGTACTGGGAAAAGGGGAGGTCCCCCTCCCTCCCCCCTTCCCCCATCCCATCCCCCCTCCCTCCCCTCTCCCTCCCCCTTCCCCCCGTTCCCCCCTCCCCTTCCCCCTCCCTCCCCTCCTCCCTCCACACCTCTCTCCTCCCTCCCTCCCCTTCCCTCCCTCCCATCCTCCCAATGCTTGTTTGAGATGGGTGCTACATTGTTTCGAAAAGCACCACTGACAGATCGCAGTGAGAAGCACTAAATGACCGTGGTCGTGAGAAGCACTAAATGACCGCGAATGTAGCAAAAACAGCACTTTAAACCACTTTAAACCACTGTTTTCAAGTAGTCTTTTTTATTGCAAGTCACTTAACATACACAGATCAACATGGGGCCTCTATGCTCGTGGGCCACCGGGGCAAGTGTTGCGAAACAGCACTTGGAGTGTGTCTGGGGGAGAGAGAGAATGGGGGTGGGGTCTGAGAATGGGGACTGGGGAGGGGGACAACAGGGGTCGTTGCGGAGGGGGCTTGGTGGTGGGGGAAAGAGGGGTACTGGGAAAATGGGAGGTCCCCCTTCACCCCTCAACCCCTTCCTTCCCACCTCCATCCCCACTCCCTCCCCCCCTCCTCCCCCTCCCTCCCCAACTCCCTCCCCCTCCCTCCCCACCTCCCTCAAACCTCCCCCTAACTCCCCCCCTCCATCCCTCCCTCCCCCAATCCATCCACCCTTCCATCCCACTCACCCTCCCCCCTCCTTCCACCCTCCCTCCCCCCTCCCGGTTACAATAGAAACCCTACGGGGACGGGCCCAACGGGGAAAGAGGGGTACTGGGAAAAGGGGAGGTCCCCCTCCCTCCCCTCCCCCCTACCCCCTCCCCCCTCCCTCCCCCTCCCCTCCTCCCTCCACACCTCCCTCCACACCTCCCTCCTCCCTCCCTCCCCCCCTCCCGGTTACAATGGAAACCCTATGAGGACGGGCCCAACGGGGAAAGAGGGGTACTGGGAAAAGGGGAGGTCCCCCTTCCCCCCTCAACCCCTTCATCCCCCCTCCTTCCCACCTCCAGCCCCACTCCCTCCCCCCCTCCTCCCCCTCCCTCCCCAACTCCCTCCCCCCTCCCTCCCCCCTCCCCCCTAACTCCCCCCTCCCTCCATCCCTCCCTCCCCAATCCCTCCTTCCCTCCCTCCACCCTTCCATCCCTCTCCCCCCTCCTTCCACCCTCCCGCCCCCCCTCCCGGTTACAATTGAAACCCTACGAGGACGGGCCCAACGGGGAAAGAGGAGTACTGGGAAAAGGGGAGGTCCCCCTCCCTCCCCCCTCCCTCGCCCCTTCCCCCATCCCATCCCCCCTCCCTCCCCTCTCCCTTCCCCCCTTCCCCCCTCCCCCTCCCCCCTCCCTCCCCTCCCCTCCTCCCTCCACACCTCCCTCCTCCCTCCCTCCCCCTTCCCGCCCTCCCCTCCTCCCGGTTACAATGGAAACCCTACGAGGACGGGCCCAACGGGGAAAGAGGGGTACTGGGAAAAGGGGAGGTCCCCCTCCCTCCCTCCCCCCTACCCACCTCCCTCCCCTCTCCCTTCCCCCCTTCCCTCCTCCCTACCCCCCCTCCCCTCCCCCCTCGCATCCCCCCCTCTCCCCCCTCCCTCCCCTACCCCCCTCCCTCCCCTCTCCCTCCCCCTCCCCTCCCCCCCTCCCTCCCCTCCTCCTTCCCCCTTCCCTCCCCCAACCCTCCCCCTTTCCTCCCCTCCCGGTTACAATGGAAACCCTACGAGGACGGGCCCAACGGGCCCACTCGGTCTAGTATACTACTAAAACTCTGCGGTCCAACATTCCGTGTGTATGTACGGAAGATTCCGTATGTACGAAAGATTCCGAAGATTTCTGTCCATAACTTACAAACCCTACTCCTCCCAGACGGTACACCAAAGCGCTACGATTTTTGTACCGCCGTATTCACCATTAACCTGGGCAACTATTGTAAGTACTTTCGTTCAAATTGAAGCTACCTTTTTAAAGCTAGAGAGATATTAAAGTTTAAATTTTCATTTCTAACACTTTTCTTGAAGGGGCCAAACCCTACTCCTCCCAGACGGTACACCAAAGCGCTACGATTTTTGTACCGCCGTATTCACCATTAACATGGGCAACTATTGTAAGTACTTTCGTTCAAATTGAAGCTACGTTTTTAAAGCTAGAGAGATATTAAAGTTTAAATTTTTCATTTCTAACCCTTTTCTTGAAGGGGCTTCAGCGCGTGATGTCACAATGGCACCCGTGCACCAATGAGAGATCAGCTCGCGATGGACAAGCGGCTGCTATTGGGTGTTTACTACTTTAAATTTACATAATTTTTTTTCTGACCTTTTTTTTCAAGGTCTTCAGCTTGTGACGTCACAATGCTTGTGTGAGATGGTTGCAACATTGTTGCGAAAAGCAACTGCCAGTTTTTTAAAGTTGTGCGAGTCACTTAACATACACAGATCAGCATGGGGCCCCTATTCCCTCCCTCCCCCCCCCTTCCCCCCTCAACCCCTTCCTCCCCACTCCTTCCCACCTCCACCCCCCCTCCCTCCCCCCCTTCCCCCCTCCCCTCCCCCCTCCCTCCCCCTCCACCCTCCACACCTCCCTCCCTCCCCCTTCCCTCCCTCCCCTCCTCCCGGTTACAATGGAAACCCTACGAGGACGGGCCCAACGGGGAAAGAGGGGTACTGGGAAAAGGGGAGGTCCCCCTCCCTCCCCTTCCCCCTCCCCCCCCTACCCCTCTCCCTCCCCCCTCCCCCCCTCCCTCCCCCTCTCCCTCCCCCCTCCCCCCTCCCCCCCCCTCCCCCCTCCCTCCCCCTCCCCTCCCTCCACACCTCCCTCCTCCCTCCCTCCCCCTTCCCTCCCTCCCCTCCTCCCGGTTACAATGGAAACCCTACGAGGACGGGCCCAACGGGGAAATAGGGGTACTGGGAAAAGGGGAGGTCCCCCTCACTCCCCCCTTCCCCATCCCATCCCCCCTCCCTCCCCTCTCCCGCCCCCTTCCCCCCCTCCCCTTCCCCCCTCCCTCCCCTCCTCCCTCCACACCTCCCTCCTCCCTCCCTCCCCTTCCCTCCCTCCCATCCTCCCAATGCTTGTGTGAGATGGTTGCAACATTGTTTCGAAAAGCAGCTGACAGAAGCACTAAGTAGCCGCGAATGTTTCAAAACCAGCACTTAACCGCGAATGTTTTTTAAAAAAGCACTTAACCGCGAATGTTTCAAAACAAGCAATTAAAAAGCACTTATTTTTTTTAAAGTATTTTTTTTTATTCCAAGAGAATGGGGGGGGTCTGAGAATGGGGACTGGGGAGGGGGACAACAGGGGTCGTTGCGGTGGGGGCTTGGTGGTGGGGGAAAGAGGGGTACTGGGAAAAGGGGAGGTCCCACTTCCCCCCTCAACCTCTTCCTCCCCCCTCCTTCCCACCTCCATCCCCACTCTCTCCCCCCTCAATCCCAACCTCCATCACCACTCAGCCCCTAACTCACCCGTCCCTCCTTCCCTCCATCCGACCCTCCCCCACTCCCTCCCCCCCTCCCTCCACCCTTCCACCCCTCTCCCCCTCCCCCCTCCTTCCACCCTCCCTCCCCCCCCTCCCGGTTACAATGGAAACCCTACGGGGACGGGCCCAACGGGGAAAGAGGGGTACTGGGAAAAGGGGAGGTCCCCCTCCCTCCCCCCTTCCCCCATCCCATCCCCCCTCCCTCCCCTCTCCCTCCCCCTTCCCCCCGTTCCCCCCTCCCCTTCCCCCTCCCTCCCCCTCCTCCCTCCACACCTCTCTCCTCCCTCCCTCCCCTTCCCTCCCTCCCATCCTCCCAATGCTTGTTTGAGATGGGTGCTACATTGTTTCGAAAAGCACCACTAACAGATCGCAGTGAGAAGCACTAAATGACCGTGGTCGTGAGAAGCACTAAATGACCGCGAATGTAGCAAAAACAGCACTTTAAACCACTTTAAACCACTGTTTTCAAGTAGTCTTTTTTATTGCAAGTCACTTACCATACACAGATCAACATGGGGCCTCTATGCTCGTGGGCCACTGGGGCAAGTGTTGCGAAACAGCACTTGGAGTGTGTCTGGGGGAGAGAGAGAATGGGGGGGGGGTCTGAGAATGGGGACTGGGGAGGGGGACAACAGGGGTCGTTGCGGAGGGGGCTTGGTGGTGGGGGAAAGAGGGTTACTGGGAAAATGGGAGGTCCCCCTTCACCCCTCAACCCCTTCCTTCCCACCTCCATCCCCACTCCCTCCCCCCCTCCTCCCCCTCCCTCCCCAACTCCCTCCCCCTCCCTCCCCACCTCCCTCAAACCTCCCCCCTAACTCCCCCCTCCCTCCTTCCCTCCATCCCTCCCTCCCCCAATCCATCCACCCTTCCATCCCTCTCCCCCTCCCCCCTCCTTCCACCCTCCCTCCCCCCAGCCGGTTACAATAGAAACCCTACGGGGACGGGCCCAACGGGGAAAGAGGGGTACTGGGAAAAGGGGAGGTCCCCCTCCCTCCCCTCCCCCCTACCCCCTCCCCCCTCCCTCCCCCTCCCCTCCTCCCTCCACACCTCCCTCCACACCTCCCTCCTCCCTCCCTCCCCCCCTCCCGGTTACAATGGAAACCCTATGAGGACGGGCCCAACGGGGAAAGAGGGGTACTGGGAAAAGGGGAGGTCCCCCTTCCCCCCTCAACCCCTTCATCCCCCCTCCTTCCCACCTCCATCCCCACTCCCTCCCCCCCTCCTCCCCCTCCCTCCCCAACTCCCTCCCCCCTCCCCCCTAACTCCCCCCTCCCTCCTTCCCTCCCTCCCCAATCCCTCCCCCCCTCCCTCCACCCTTCCATCCCTCTCCCCCCTCCTTCCACCCTCCCTCCCCCCCTCCCGGTTACAATTGAAACCCTACGAGGACGGGCCCAACGGGGAAAGAGGAGTACTGGGAAAAGGGGAGGTCCCCCTCCCTCCCCCCTTCCCCCTCCCCTCCCCCTCCCCTCTCCCTCCCCCTCCCCCCTACCCCCCTCCCTCACCTCCCCCCTCCCTCCCCTCCCCTCCTCCCTCCACACCTCCCTCCTCCCTCCCTCCCCCTTCCCGCCCTCCCCTCCTCCCGGTTACAAAGGAAACCCTACGAGGACGGGCCCAACGGGGAAAGAGGGGTACTGGGAAAAGGGGAGGTCCCCCTCCCTCCCTCCCCCCTACCCACCTCCCTCCCCTCTCCCTCCCCCCCTTCCCTCCTCCCTTCCCCCCTCCCATCCCCCCCTCTCCCCCTCCCTCCCCCCTGCCCCCTCCCTCCCCTCTCCCTCCCCCCTCCCCCTCCCCTCCCCCCCTCCCTCCCCTCCTCCCTCCCCCTTCCCTCCCCCAACCCTCCCCCTTTCCTCCCCTCCCGGTTACAATGGGAACCCTACGAGGACGGGCCCAACGGGCCCACTCGGTCTAGTATACTACTAAAACTCTGCGGTCCAACATTCCGTATGTATATACGGAAGATTCCGTATGTTTGTACGGAAGATTCCGAAGATTTCTGTCCATAACTTACAAACCCTACTCCTCCCAGACGGTACACCAAAGCGCTACGATTTTTGTACCGCCATATTCACCATTAACATGGGCAACTATTGTAAGTACTTTCGTTCAAATTGAAGCTACCTTTTTAAAGCTAGAGAGATATTAAAGTTGAAATTTCTCATTTCTAACCCTTTTCTTGAAGGGGCTTCAGCGCGTGATGTCACAATGGCCCCCAGTGCACCAATGAGAGATCAGCTCGCGATGGACAAGCAGCTGCTATTGGGTGTTTACTACTTTAAATTTACATAATTTTTTTTCTGACCTTTTTTTTCAAGGTCTTCAGCTTGTGACGTCACAATGCTTGTGTGAGATAGTTGCAACAATGTTGCGAAAAGCAACTGCCAGTTTTTTAAAGTTGTGCCAGTCACTTAACATACACAGATCAGCATGGGGCCTCTATTCCCTCCCTCCCCCCACTTCCCCCCTCAACCCCTTCCTCCCCACTCCTTCCCACCTCCATCCCCACTCCCTCCCCCCCTCCTCCCCAACTCCCTCCCCACCTCCCTCACCCCTCCTCCCCTAACTCCTCCCTCCCTCCCCCTTCCCTCCCTCCCCTCCTCCCGGTTACAATGGAAACCCTACGAGGACGGGCCCAACGGGGAAAGAGGGGTACTGGGAAAAGGGGAGGTCCCCCTTCCCCCCTCAACCCCTTCATCCCCCCTCCTTCCCACCTCCATCCCCACTCCCTCCCCCCCTCCTCCCCCTCCCTCCCCAACTCCCTCCCCCCTCCCTCCCCTCTAACTCCCCCCTCCCTCCTTCCCTCCATCCCTCCCTCCCCCAATCCATCCCCCCTCCCTCCACCCTTCCATCCCTCCCCCCTCCTTCCACCCTCCCTCCCCTCCTCCCGGTTACAATGGAAACCCTACGAGGACGGGGCCAATGGGGAAAGAGGGGTACTGGGAAAATGGGAGGTTCCCCTCCCTCCCCCCTCACTCCCACCTCCCTCCCTTCTCCCTCCCCCCCATCCCTCCCCCTCCCCTTCCCCCCTCCCTCCCCTTCCCCCCTCCCTCTCCCTCCCCCCTACCCCCTTCCCTCCCCTCTCCCTCCCCCCCTTCCCCCCTCCCCTCCCCCCTCCCTCCCCCTCCCCTCCCCCCTCCACACCTCCCTACTCCCTCCCTCGAAAAGCAACTGACAGAAGCACTAAGTAGCCGCGAATGTTTCAAAACCAGCACTTAACCGCGAATGTTTTTTAAAAAAGCACTTAACCGCGAATGTTTCAAAACAAGCAATTAAAAAGCACTTTTTTTTTTAAAGCTTTTTTTTTATTCCAAGAGAATGGGGGGGGGGTCTGAGAATGGGGACTGGGTAGGGGGACAACAGGGGTCGTTGCGGTGGGGGCTTGGTGGTGGTGGAAAGAGGGGTACTGGGAAAAGGGGAGGTCCCACTTCCCCCTCAACCTCTTCCTCCCCCCTCCTTCCCACCTCCATCCCCACTCTCTCCCCCTCAATCCCAACCTCCATCACCACTCAGCCCCTAACTCACCCCTCCCTCCTTCCCTCCATCCGACCCTCCCCCACTCCCTCCCCCCCTCCCTCCACCCTTCCACCCCTCTCCCCCTCCCCCCTCCTTCCACCCTCCCTCCCCCCTCCCGGTTACAATGGAAACCCTACGGGGACGGGCCCAATGGGGAAAGAGGGGTACTGGGAAAAGGGGAGTTCCCCCTCCCTCCCCTCCTCCCTCCCCTCCCCCCTACCCCTCTTCCCCCCTCCCCCTCCCCTCCCCCCCTCCCTCCCCCTCCCCTCCTCCCTCCACACCTCCCTCCACACCTCCCTACTCCCTCCCTCCCCCCTCCCGGTTACAATGGAAACCCTACGAGCGCGGGCCCAACGGGGAAAGAGGAGTACTGGGAAAAGGGGAGGTCCCCCTCCCTCCCCCTTCCCCCTCCCCTCCCCCCTCCCCTCTCCCTCCCCCTCCCTCCCCCTCCCCCCTACCCCCTCCCTCCCCTCCCCCCTCCCCGTTACAATGGAAACCCTACGGGGACGGGCCCAACGGGGAAAGAGGGGTACTGGGAAAAGGGGAGGTCCCCCTCCCTCCCCCCCTTCCCCCCTCCACTCCACCCTCCCCTCCCCCCCTCCCTCCCCCTCCCCTGCTCCCTCCACACCTCCCTCCTCCCTCCCTCCCTCTTCCCTCCCTCCCATCCTCCCAGTTACAATGGAAACCCTACGAGGACGGGCCCAACGGGCCCACTCGGTCTAGTCTATCTATCTATATCTATATACTACTAAAACTCTGCGGTCCAACATTCCGTGTGTATGTACGGAAGATTCCGTATGTACGAAAGATTCCGAAGATTTCTGTCCATAACTTACAAACCCTACTCCTCCCAGACGGTACACCAAAGCGCTACGATTTTTGTACCGCCGTATTCACCATTAACCTGGGCAACTATTGTAAGTACTTTCGTTCAAATTGAAGCTACCTTTTTAAAGCTAGAGAGATATTAAAGTTTAAATTTTCATTTCTAACACTTTTCTTGAAGGGGCCAAACCCTACTCCTCCCAGACGGTACACCAAAGCGCTACGATTTTTGTACCGCCGTATTCACCATTAACATGGGCAACTATTGTAAGTACTTTCGTTCAAATTGAAGCTACCTTTTTAAAGCTAGAGAGATATTAAAGTTTAAATTTTTCATTTCTAACCCTTTTCTTGAAGGGGCTTCAGCGCGTGATGTCACAATGGCACCCGTGCACCAATGAGAGATCAGCTCGCGATGGACAAGCGGCTGCTATTGGGTGTTTACTACTTTAAATTTACATAATTTTTTTTCTGACCTTTTTTTTCAAGGTCTTCAGCTTGTGACGTCACAATGCTTGTGTGAGATGGTTGCAACATTGTTGCGAAAAGCAACTGCCAGTTTTTTAAAGTTGTGCGAGTCACTTAACATACACAGATCAGCATGGGGCCCCTATTCCCTCCCTCCCCCCCCCCTTCCCCCCTCAACCCCTTCCTCCCCACTCCTTCCCACCTCCACCCCCCCTCCCTCCCCCCCTTCCCCCCTCCCCTCCCCCCTCCCTCCCCCTCCACCCTCCACACCTCCCTCCCTCCCCCTTCCCTCCCTCCCCTCCTCCCGGTTACAATGGAAACCCTACGAGGACGGGCCCAACGGGGAAAGAGGGGTACTGGGAAAAGGGGAGGTCCCCCTCCCTCCCCTTCCCCCTCCCCTCCCCCCCCTACCCCTCTCCCTCCCCCCTCCCCCCCCCCCTCCCCCCTCCCTCCCCCTCCCCTCCCTCCACACCTCCCTCCTCCCTCCCTCCCCCTTCCCTCCCTCCCCTCCTCCCGGTTACAATGGAAACCCTACGAGGACGGGCCCAACGGGGAAAGAGGGGTACTGGGAAAAGGGGAGGTCCCCCTCACTCCCCCCTTCCCCATCCCATCCCCCCTCCCTCCCCTCTCCCGCCCCCTTCCCCCCCTCCCCTTCCCCCCTCCCTCCCCTCCTCCCTCCACACCTCCCTCCTCCCTCCCTCCCCTTCCCTCCCTCCCATCCTCCCAATGCTTGTGTGAGATGGTTGCAACATTGTTTCGAAAAGCAGCTGACAGAAGCACTAAGTAGCCGCGAATGTTTCAAAACCAGCACTTAACCGCGAATGTTTTTTAAAAAAGCACTTAACCGCGAATGTTTCAAAACAAGCAATTAAAAAGCACTTATTTTTTTTTAAGTATTTTTTTTTATTCCAAGAGAATGGGGGGGGTCTGAGAATGGGGACTGGGGAGGGGGACAACAGGGGTCGTTGCGGTGGGGGCTTGGTGGTGGGGGAAAGAGGGGTACTGGGAAAAGGGGAGGTCCCACTTCCCCCCTCAACCTCTTCCTCCCCCCTCCTTCTCACCTCCATCCCCACTCTCTCCCCCCTCAATCCCAACCTCCATCACCACTCAGCCCCTAACTCACCCGTCCCTCCTTCCCTCCATCCGACCCTCCCCCACTCCCTCCCCCCCTCCCTCCACCCTTCCACCCCTCTCCCCCTCCCCCCTCCTTCCACCCTCCCTCCCCCCCTCCCGGTTACAATGGAAACCCTACGGGGACGGGCCCAACGGGGAAAGAGGGGTACTGGGAAAAGGGGAGGTCCCCCTCCCTCCCCCTCCCTCCCCCCTTCCCCCTCCCCCTCCCCCTCCCTCCCCCTCCCTCCCCCTCCCCCCTACCCCCCTCCCTCCCCTCCCCCCTCCCTCCCCTCCCCTCCTCCCTCCACACCTCCCTCCCCCTTCCCGCCCTCCCCTCCTCCCGGTTACAATGGAAACCCTACGAGGACGGGCCCAACGGGGAAAGAGGGGTACTGGGAAAAGGGGAGGTCCCCCTCCCTCCCTCCCCCCTACCCACCTCCCTCCCTCCCCCCTACCCACCTCCCTCCCCTCTCCCTCCCCCCTTCCCTCCTCCCTTCCCCCCTCCCCTCCCCCCTCCCATCCACCCCTCTTCCCCCTCCCTCCCCCCTACCCCCCTCCCTCCCCTCTCCCTCCCCCCTCCCCCCTCCCCTCCCCCCCTCCCTCCCCTCCTCCCTCCCCCTTCCCTCCCCCAACCCTCCCCTCCTCCCGGTTACAATGGAAACCCTACGAGGACGGGCCCAACGGGGAAAGAGGGGTACTGGGAAAAGGGGAGGTCCCCCTCCCTCCCTCCCCCCTACCCACCTCCCTCCCCTCTCCCTCCCCCCTCCCCTCCTCCCTCCCCCAACCCTCCCCCTTTCCTCCCCTCCCGGTTACAATGGAAACCCTACGAGGACGGGCCCAACGGGCCCACTCGGTCTAGTCTATATACTACTAAAACTCTGCGGTCCAACATTCCGTATGTATATGTGTATGTACGCAAAGATTCCGAAGAGTTTCTGTCCATAACTTACAAACCCTACTCCTCCCTGACGGTACACCAAAGCGCTACGATTTTTGTACCGCCATATTCACCATTAACATGGGCAACTATTGTAAGTACTTTCGTTCAAATTGAAGCTGCCTTTTTAAAGCTAGAGAGATATTAAAGTTTAATTTTCATTTCTAACCCTTTTCTTGAAGGGGCTTCAGCGCGTGATGTCACAATGGCACCCGTGCACCAATGAGAGATCAGCTCGGTTTTAAATTTACATCTTCAGCTTGTGACGTCACAATGCTTGTGTGAGATGGTTTGCAACATTGTTGCGAAAGGCAACTGCCAGTTTTTTAAAGTTGTGCAAGTCACTTAACATACACAGATCAGCATGGGGCCCCTATTCCCTCCCTCCCCCCCCTTCCCCCCTCAACCCCTTCCTCCCCACTCCTTCCCACCTCCATCCCCACTCCCTCCACCCCTCCTCCCCAACTCCCTCCCCACCTCCCTCACCCCTCCTCCCCTAACTCCCCCCCCTCCCTCCTTCCCTCCATCCCTCCCCCCCTCCCTCCACCCTTCCATCCCTCTCCCCCTCCCCCCTCCTTCCACCCTCCCTCCCCCCTTCTGGTTACAAAGGAAACCCTACGGGGACGGGCCCAACGGGGAAAGAGGGGTACTGGGAAAAGGGGAGGTCCCCCTCCCTCCCCTCCCCTCCCCCTCCCCCCTAACCCTCTCCCTCCCCCTTCCCCCTCCCCTCCTCCCTCCCACCTCCCTCCTCCCTCCCTCCCCTCCTCCCGGTTACAATGGAAACCCTACGAGGACGGGCCCAACGGGGAAAGAGGGGTACTGGGAAAAGGGGAGGTCCCCCTCCCTCCCCCCTTCCCCCATCCCATCCCCCCTCCCTCTCCTCTCCCTCCCCCTTCCCCCCGTTCCCCCCTCCCCTTCCCCCATCCCTCCACACCTCTCTCCTCCCTCCCTCCCCTTCCCTCCCTCCCATCCTCCCAATGCTTGTTTGAGATGGGTGCTACATTGTTTCGAAAAGCACCACTAACAGATCGCAGTGAGAAGCACTATGTGACCGCGAATGTTTCAAAACAAGCACTTAAAAAGCACTTATCTTTTTTTAAAGTATTTTTTTTAATTGCAAGTCACTTAACATACACAGATCAGCATTGGGCCCCTATGCTCGTGGGCCACCGGGGCAAGTGTTTCCCGGTTACAATGGAAACCCTACGGGGACGGGCCCAACGGGGAAAGAGGGGTACTGGGAAAAGGGGAGATCCCCCTCCCTCCCCTCCCCCCTACTCCCTCCCCCCTTCCCCCCTCCCCTTCCCCCCTCCCCTCCCCCCTCCCTCCCCCTCCCCTCCTCCCTCCACACCTCCCTCCCTCCCCCCTCCCGGTTACAATGGAAACCCTATGAGGACGGGCCCAACGGGGAAAGAGGGGTACTGGGAAAAGGGGAGGTCCCCCTTCCCCCCTCAACCCCTTCATCCCCCCTCCTTCCCACCTCCATCCCCACTCCCTCCCCCCCTCCTCCCCCTCCCTCCCCAACTCCCTCCCCCCTCCCCCCTAACTCCCCCCTCCCTCCTTCCCTCCCTCCCCAATCCCTCCCCCCCTCCCTCCACCCTTCCATCCCTCTCCCCCCTCCTTCCACCCTCCCTCCCCCCCTCCCGGTTACAATTGAAACCCTACGAGGACCGGCCCAACGGGGAAAGAGGAGTACTGGGAAAAGGGGAGGTCCCCCTCCCTCCCCCCTTCCCCTCCCCCCTACCCCCCTCCCTCCCCTCCCCCCTCCCTCCCCTCCCCTCCTCCCTCCACACCTCCCTCCTCCCTCCCTCCCCCTTCCCGCCCTCCCCTCCTCCCGGTTACAATGGAAACCCTACGAGGACGGGCCCAACGGGGAAAGAGGGGTACTGGGAAAAGGGGAGGTCCCCCTCCCTCCCCCCTACCCACCTCCCTCCCCTCTCCCTCCCCCCTTTCCCTCCTCCCTTCCCCCCTCCCCTCCCCCTCCCATCCCCCCCTCTCCCCCTCCCTCCCCCCTACCCCCTCCCTCCCCTCTCCCTCCCCCCTCCCCTCCCCCCCTCCCCTCCCCTCCTCCCTCCCCCTTCCCTCCCCCAACCCTCCCCCTTTCCTCCCCTCCCGGTTACAATGGAAACCCTACGAGGACGGGCCCAACGGGCCCACTCGGTCTAGTATAATACTAAAACTCTGCGGTCCAACATTCCGTATGTATATACGGAAGATTCCGTATGTATATACGGAAGATTCCGAAGATTTCTGTCCATAACTTACAAACCCTGCTCCTCCCAGACGGTACACCAAAGCGCTACGATTTTTGTACCGCCGTATTCACCATTGACGTGGGCAACTGTTGTAAGTACTTTCGTTCAAATTGAAGCTACCTTTTTAAAGCTAGAGAGATATTAAAGTTTAAATTTTCATTTCTAACACTTTTCTTGAAGGGTCCAAACCCTACTCCTCCCAGACGGTACACCAAAGCGCTACGATTTTTGTACCGCCGTATTCACCATTAACATGGGCAACTATTGTAAGTACTTTCGTTCAAATTGAAGCTACCTTTTTAAAGCTAGAGAGATATTAAAGTTTAATTTTCATTTCTAACCCTTTTCTTGAAGGGGCTTCAGTGCGTGATGTCACAATGGCACCCGTGCACCAATGAGAGATCAGCTCGGTTTTAAATTTACATCTTCAGTTTGTGACGTCACAATGCTTGTGTGAGATTGTTGCAACATTGTTGCGAAAAGCAACTGCCAGTTTTTTAAAGTTGTGCAAGTCACTTAACATACACAGATCAGCATGGGGCCCCTATTCCCTCCCTCCCCCCCCTTCCCCCCTCAACCCCTTCCTCCCCACTCCTTCCCACCTCCATCCCCACTCCCTCCCCCCCTCCTCCCCAACTCCCTCCCCACCTCCCTCACCCCTCCTCCCCTAACTCCCCCCCCCTCCCTCCTTCCCTCCATCCTCCCCCCCTCCCTCCACCCTTCCATCCCTCTCCCCCTCCCCCCTCCTTCCACCCTCCCTCCCCCCCTTCTGGTTACAAAGGAAACCCTACGAGGACGGGCCCAACGGGGAAAGAGGGGTACTGGGAAAAGGGGAGGTCCCCCTCCCTCCCCTCCCCTCCCCCCTCCCCCTCCCCCCTAACCCTCTCCCTCCCCCTTCCCCCTCCCCTCCTCCCTCCACACCTCCCTCCTCCCTCCCTCCCCTCCTCCCGGTTACAATGGAAACCCTACGAGGACGGGCCCAACGGGGAAAGAGGGGTACTGGGAAAAGGGGAGGTCCCCCTCCCTCCCCTCCCCTCCCCCCTCCCCCTCCCCCCTAACCCTCTCCCTCCCCCTTCCCCCCTCCCCTCCTCCCTCCACACCTCCCTCCTCCCTCCCTCCCCTCCTCCCGGTTACAATGGAAACCCTACGAGGACGGGCCCAACGGGGAAAGAGGGGTACTGGGAAAAGGGGAGGTCCCCCTCCCTCCCCCTTACACGCTCCCTCCCTCCCCCTCCCCCTCTCCCTCCCCCCTCCCCTCCCCCCTCCCTCCCCCTCCCCTCCTCCCTCCACACCTCCCTCCTCCCTCCCCCCTACCCCCCTCCCTCCCCTCTCCCTCCTCCCCCTTCCCCCTCCCTCCCCCTCCCCTCCTCCCTCCCCCTCCCCTCCTCCCTCCACACCTCCCTCCTCCCTCCCTCCCCCTTCCCTACCTCCCCTCCTCCCGGTTACAATGGAAACCCTACGACGACGGGCCCAACGGGGAAAGAGGGGTACTGGGAAAACGGGTGGTCCCCCTCCCTCCCCCCTTCCCCCCTCCCTACCCCCTCCCTCCCCTCTCCCTCCCCCTTGCCCCTTCCCCCCTCCCCCTCCCCTCCCCCCTCCACACCTCCCTCCTCCCTTCCCTCCCCCCCACTCCCCTCCCGGTTACAATGGAAACCTTACGAGGACGGGCACAACGGGGAAAGAGGGGTACTGGGAAAAGGGGAGGTCCCCCTCCCTCCCCCTTCCACCCTCACCCCTTCCCCCCACCCCTCCCCCTCTCCCTCCCCCTCCCCCCCTTCCCCCCTCCCCCTCCCTCCCCCTCCCCTCCTCCCTCCACACCTCCCTCTTCCCTCCCTCCCCCCTCCCTCCCTGCCTCACGGTTACAATGGAAACCCTACGAGGACGGGCCCAACGGGGAAAGGGGTGTGCTGGGGAAAGGGGGGGGAGAGTAAGAGTGTATCTGGGGGAGAGAGAATGGGGGGGTCTGAGAATGGGGACTGGGGAGGGGGACAACAGGGGGCTTGGTGGTTTGGGAAAGAAGAGTACTGGGAAAAGGGGAGGTACCCCTCCCTCCCCACTCTCCTCCCTCCCTCATCCCTCCCTCCCTCCCGTCCCAGCAGCGCTGACCGCCGGGAGGTGTAGTCGCCGTCGCCTCTCCCGCTGTTTGATTTCATTTATAACAAAGACATTTATTTAAAATGAGGAATGTGATTTTCATTAAGTTTGATTTTATTTATTTTAAAAAAGCTGATGCTCTATAGATAAGTTTATTTCCTTTTCAACAAAGAATGCTGTTTATTTTAAAGTAAAATAGACCCTCCCCCCACCCCCCTCCCTCCCCTCTCCCTCCCCATCCCCCTCCCCTCCTTCCCCCTCCCCTCCCCCCTCCACTCCACCCTCCCCTCCCCCCCTCCCTCCCACTTCCCTCCCTCCCATCCTCCCGGTTACAATGGAAACCCTACGAGGACGGGCCCAACGGGCCCACTCGGTCTAGTATACTACTAAAACTCAGATGTCCAACATTCCGTATGTATATACGGAAGATTCCGTATGTTTGTACGGAAGATTCCGAAGATTTCTGTCCATAACTTACAAACCCTACTCCTCCCAGACGGTACACCAAAGCGCTACGATTTTTGTACCGCCATATTCACCATTAACATGGGCAACTATTGTAAGTACTTTCGTTCAAATTGAAGCTACCTTTTTAAAGCTAGAGAGATATTAAAGTTAAAATTTCTCATTTCTAACCCTTTTCTTGAAGGGGCTTCAGCGCGTGATGTCACAATGGCACCCGTGCACCAATGAGAGATCAGCTCGGTTTTAAATTTACATAATTTTTTTTCTGACCTTTTTTTTCAAGGTCTTCAGCTTGTGACGTCACAATGCTTGTGTGAGATGGTTTGCAACATTGTTGCGAAAAGCAACTGCCAATTTTTTAAAGTTGTGCGAGTCACTTAACATACACAGATCAGCATGGGGCCCCTATTCCCTCCCTCCCCCCCCTTCCCCCCTCAACCCCTTCCTCCCCACTCCTTCCCACCTCCATCCCCACTCCCTCCCCCCCTCCTCCCCAACTCCCTCCCCACCTCCCTCACCCCTCCTCCCCTAACTCCCCCCCCTCCCTCCTTCCCTCCATCCCTCCCCCCCTCCCTCCACCCTTCCATCCCTCTCCCCCTCCCCCCTCCTTCCACCCTCCCTCCCCCCCTTCTGGTTACAAAGGAAACCCTACGGGGACGGGCCCAACGGGGAAAGAGGGGTACTGGGAAAAGGGGAGGTCCCCCTCCCTCCCCTTACCCCCTCCCCCTCCCCCCTAACCCTCTCCCTCCCCCTTCCCCCCTCCCCTCCCCCCCTCCCCTTCTCCCTCCACACCTCCCTCCCACCCTCCCCTCCTCCCGGTTACAATGGAAACCCTACGAGGACGGGCCCAACGGGGAAAGAGGGGTACTGGGAAAAGGGGAGGTCCCCCTCCCTCCCCCCTTCCCCCATCCCATCCCCCCTCCCTCCCCTCTCCCTCCCCCTTCCCCCCGTTCCCCCCTCCCCTTCCCCCTCCCTCCCCTCCTCCCTCCACACCTCTCTCCTCCCTCCCTCCCCTTCCCTCCCTCCCATCCTCCCAATGCTTGTTTGAGATGGGTGCTACATTGTTTCGAAAAGCACCACTAACAGATCGCAGTGAGAAGCACTAAATGACCGTGGTCGTGAGAAGCACTAAATGACCGCGAATGTAGCAAAAACAGCACTTTAAACCACTTTAAACCACTGTTTTCAAGTAGTCTTTTTTATTGCAAGTCACTTAACATACACAGATCAACATGGGGCCTCTATGCTCGTGGGCCACCGGGGCAAGTGTTGCGAAACAGCACTTGGAGTGTGTCTGGGGGAGAGAGAGAATGGGGGGGGGTCTGAGAATGGGGACTGGGGAGGGGGACAACAGGGGTCGTTGCGGAGGGGGCTTGGTGGTGGGGGAAAGAGGGGTACTGGGAAAATGGGAGGTCCCCCTTCACCCCTCAACCCCTTCCTTCCCACCTCCATCCCCACTCCCTCCCCCCCTCCTCCCCCTCCCTCCCCAACTCCCTCCCCCTCCCTCCCCACCTCCCTCAAACCTCCCCCCTAACTCCCCCCCTCCCTCCTTCCCTCCATCCCTCCCTCCCCCAATCAATCCACCCTTCCATCCCTCTCCCCCTCCCCCCTCCTTCCATCCTCCCTCCCCCCTCCCGGTTACAATAGAAACCCTACGGGGACGGGCCCAACGGGGAAAGAGGGGTACTGGGAAAAGGGGAGGTCCCCCTCCCTCCCCTACCCCCTCCCCCCTTCCCCCTCCCCTTCCCCCCTCCCCTCCCCCCCTCCCTCCCCCTCCCCTCCTCCCTCCACACCTCCCTCCCCCCCTCCCGGTTACAATGGAAACCCTATGAGGACGGGCCCAACGGGGAAAGAGGGGTACTGGGAAAAGGGGAGGTCCCCCTTCCCCCCTCAACACCTTCATCCCCCCTCCTTCCCACCTCCATCCCCACTCCCTCCCCCCCTCCTCCCCCTCCCTCCCCAACTCCCTCCCCCCTCCCCCCTAACTCCCCCCTCCCTCCATCCCTCCCTCCCCAATCCCTCCCCCCCTCCCTCCACCCTTCCATCCCTCTCCCCCCTCCTTCCACCCTCCCTCCCCCCTCCCGGTTACAATTGAAACCCTACGAGGACGGGCCCAACGGGGAAAGAGGAGTACTGGGAAAAGGGGAGGTCCCCCTCCCTCCCCCCTTCCCCCATCCCATCCCCCCTCCCTCCCCTCTCCCTCTCCCTCCCCCTTCCCCCCTTCCCCCCTCCCCTTCCCCCCCTCCCCCCTCCCTCCCCTCCCTTCCTCCCTCCACACCTCCCTCCTCCCTCCCTCCCCCTTCCCGCCCTCCCCTCCTCCCGGTTACAATGGAAACCCTACGAGGACGGGCCCAACGGGGAAAGAGGGGTACTGGGAAAAGGGGAGGTCCCCCTCCCTCCCTCCCCCCTACCCACCTCCCTCCCCTCTCCCTCCCCCCCTTCCCTCCTCCCTCCCCCCCTCCCCTCCCCCCTCCCATCCCCCCCTCTCCCCCCTCCCTCCCCCCTCCCTCCCCCCTACCCCCCTCCCTCCCCTCTCCCTCCCCCTCCCCTCCCCCCCTCCCTCCCCTCCTCCCTCCCCCTTCCCTCCCCCAACCCTCCCCCTTTCCTCCCCTCCCGGTTACAATGGAAACCCTACGAGGACGGGCCCAACGGGCCCACTCGGTCTAGTATAGTACTAAAACTCTGCGGTCCAACATTCCGTGTGTATGTACGAAAGATTCCGTATGTACGAAAGATTCCGAAGATTTCTGTCCATAACTTACAAACCCTACTCCTCCCAGACGGTACACCAAAGCGCTACGATTTTTGTACCGCCGTATTCACCATTAACCTGGGCAACTATTGTAAGTACTTTCGTTCAAATTGAAGCTACCTTTTTAAAGCTAGAGAGATATTAAAGTTTAAATTTTCATTTCTAACACTTTTCTTGAAGGGGCCAAACCCTACTCCTCCCAGACGGTACACCAAAGCGCTACGATTTTTGTACCGCCGTATTCACCATTAACATGGGCAACTATTGTAAGTACTTTCGTTCAAATTGAAGCTACCTTTTTAAAGCTAGAGAGATATTAAAGTTTAAATTTTTCATTTCTAACCCTTTTCTTGAAGGGGCTTCAGCGCGTGATGTCACAATGGCACCCGTGCACCAATGAGAGATCAGCTCGCGATGGACAAGCGGCTGCTATTGGGTGTTTACTACTTTAAATTTACATAATTTTTTTTCTGACCTTTTTTTTCAAGGTCTTCAGCTTGTGACGTCACAATGCTTGTGTGAGATGGTTGCAACATTGTTGCGAAAAGCAACTGCCAGTTTTTTTAAAGTTGTGCGAGTCACTTAACATACACAGATCAGCATGGGGCCCCTATTCCCTCCCTCCCCCCCCTTCCCCCCTCAACCCCTCCCTCCCCCTCTCCCTCCCCCCTCCCCCCCTTCCCCCCTCCCCTCCCCCCTCCCTCCCCCTCCCCTCCCTCCACACCTCCCTCCTCCCTCCCTCCCCCTTCCCTCCCTCCCCTCCTCCCGGTTACAATGGAAACCCTACGAGGACGGGCCCAACGGGGAAAGAGGGGTACTGGGAAAAGGGGAGGTCCCCCTCCCTCCCCTTCCCCCTCCCCTCCCCCCCCTACCCCTCTCCCTCCCCCCTCCCCCCCTCCCTCCCCCTCTGCCTCCCCCCTCCCCCCCCTTCCCCCCTCCCCTCCCCCCTCCCTCCCCCTCCCCTCCCTCCACACCTCCCTCCTCCCTCCCTCCCCCTTCCCTCCCTCCCCTCCCGGTTACAATGGAAACCCTACGAGGACGGGCCCAACGGGGAAAGAGGGGTACTGGGAAAAGAGGAGGTCCCCCTCACTCCCCCCTTCCCCATCCCATCCCCCCTCCCTCCCCTCTCCCGCCCCCTTCCCCCCCTCCCCTTCCCCCCTCCCTCCCCTCCTCCCTCCACACCTCCCTCCTCCCTCCCTCCCCTTCCCTCCCTCCCATCCTCCCAATGCTTGTGTGAGATGGTTGCAACATTGTTTCGAAAAGCAGCTGACAGAAGCACTAAGTAGCCGCGAATGTTTCAAAACCAGCACTTAACCGCGAATGTTTTTTTAAAAAGCACTTAACCGCGAATGTTTCAAAACAAGCAATTAAAAAGCACTTATTTTTTTTAAAGTATTTTTTTTTATTCCAAGAGAATGGGGGGGGTCTGAGAATGGGGACTGGGGAGGGGGACAACAGGGGTCGTTGCGGTGGGGGCTTGGTGGTGGGGGAAAGAGGGATACTGGGAAAAGGGGAGGTCCCACTTCCCCCCTCAACCTCTTCCTCCCCCCTCCTTCCCACCTCCATCCCCACTCTCTCCCCCCTCAATCCCAACCTCCATCACCACTCAGCCCCTAACTCACCCGTCCCTCCTTCCCTCCATCCGACCCTCCCCCACTCCCTCCCCCCCTCCCTCCACCCTTCCACCCCTCTCCCCCTCCCCCCTCCTTCCACCCTCCCTCCCCCCCCTCCCGGTTACAATGGAAACCCTACGGGGACGGGCCCAACGGGGAAAGAGGGGTACTGGGAAAAGGGGAGGTCCCCCTCCCTCCCCCCTTCCCCCTCCCCTCCCCCTCCCCTCTCCCTCCCCCTCCCTCCCCCTCCCTCCCCCTCCCCCCTACCCCCCTCCCTCCCCTCCCTCCCCTCCCCTGCTCCCTCCACACCTCCCTCCTCCCTCCCTCCCCCTTCCCGCCCTCCCCTCCTCCCGGTTACAATGGAAACCCTACGAGGACGGGCCCAACGGGGAAAGAGGGGTACTGGGAAAAGGGGAGGTCCCCCTCCCTCCCTCCCCCCTACCCCCCTCCCTCCCCTCTCCCTCCCCCCTCCCCCCCTCCCCTCCCCCAACCCTCCCCCTTTCCTCCCATCCCGGTTACAATGGAAACCCTACGAGGACGGGCCCAACGGGGAAAGAGGGGTACTGGGAAAAGGGGAGGTCCCCCTCCCTCCCCTTCCCCCTCCCCTCCCCCCCCTACCCCTCTCCCTCCCCCCTCACCCCCCTCCCCCCTCCCTCCCCCTCTCCCTCCCCCCTCCCCCCCTTCCCCCCTCCCCTCCCCCCTCCCTCCCCCTCCCCTCCCTCCACACCTCCCTCCTCCCTCCCTCCCCCTTCCCTCCCTCCCCTCCTCCCGGTTACAATGGAAACCCTACGAGGACGGGCCCAATGGGGAAAGAGGGGTACTGGGAAAAGGGGAGGTCCCCCTCACTCCCCCCTTCCCCATCCCATCCCCCCTCCCTCCCCTCTCCCGCCCCCTTCCCCCCCTCCCCTTCCCCCCTCCCTCCCCTCCTCCCTCCACACCTCCCTCCTCCCTCCCTCCCCTTCCCTCCCTCCCATCCTCCCAATGCTTGTGTGAGATGGTTGCAACATTGTTTCGAAAAGCAACTGACAGAAGCACTAAGTAGCCGCGAATGTTTCAAAACCAGCACTTAACCGCGAATGTTTTTTAAAAAAGCACTTAACCGCGAATGTTTCAAAACAAGCAATTAAAAAGCACTTTTTTTTTTTAAAGTATTTTTTTTTATTCCAAGAGAATGGGGGGGGTCTGAGAATGGGGACTGGGTAGGGGGACAACAGGGGTCGTTGCGGTGGGGGCTTGGTGGTGGGGGAAAGAGGGGTACTGGGAAAAGGGGAGGTCCCACTTCCCCCTCAACCTCTTCCTCCCCCCTCCTTCCCACCTCCATCCCCACTCTCTCCCCCCTCAATCCCAACCTCCATCACCACTCAGCCCCTAACTCACCCCTCCCTCCTTCCCTCCATCCGACCCTCCCCCACTACCTCCACCCTTCCACCCCTCTCCCCCTCCTTCCACCCTCCCACCCCCCCTCCCGGTTACAATGGAAACCCTACGGGGACGGGCCCAACGGGGAAAGAGGGGTACTGGGAAAAGGGGAGTTCCCCTCCCTCCCCTCCTCCCTCCCCTCCCCCCTACCCCTCTTCCCCCTCCCCCTCCCCTCCCCCCTCCCTCCCCCTCCCCTCCTCCCTCCACACCTCCCTCCACACCTCCCTCCTCCCTCCCTCCCCCCCTCCCGGTTACAATGGAAACCCTACGAGGACGGGCCCAATGGGGAAAGAGGAGTACTGGGAAAAGGGGAGGTCCCCCTCCCTCCCCCCTTCCCCATCCCCTCCCCTCCCCCATCCCCTCTCCCTCCCCCTCCCTCCCCCTCCCCCCTACCCCCCTCCCTCCCCTCCCCCCTCCCTCCCCCCCCTCCTCCCTCCACACCTCCCTCCTCCCTCCCTCCCCCTTCCCGCCCTCCCCTCCTCCCGGTTACAATGGAAACCCTACGAGGACGGGCCCAACGGGGAAAGAGGGGTACTGGGAAAAGGGGAGGTCCCCCTCCCTCCCTCCCCCCTACCCACCTCCCTCCCCTCTCCCTCCCCCCCTTCCCTCCTCCCTTCCCCCCTCCCCTCCCCCCTCCCATCCCCCCCTCTCCCCCCTCCCTCCCCCCTACCTCCTCCCTCCCCTCTCCCCCCCCCTCCCCACTCCCTGCCCCCTCCCTCCACCCTTCCATCCCTCTCCCCCTTCCACCTCCTTCCACCCCCCCTCCCCCCCTCCCGGTTACAATGGAAACCCTACGGGGACGAGCCCAACGGGGAAAGAGGGGTACTGGGAAAAGGGGAGATCCCCCTCCCTCCCCTCCCCCTACCCCCTTCCCCCCTCCCTCCCCATCCCCTCCTCCCTCCACACCTCCCTCCTCCCTCCCTCCCCCCCTCCCGGTTACAATGGAAACCCTATGAGGACAGGCCCAATGGGGAAAGAGGGGTACTGGGAAAAGGGGAGGTCCCCCTTCCCCCCTCAACCCCTTCATCCCCCCTCCTTCCCACCTCCATCCCCACTCCCTCCCCCCCTCCTCCCCCTCCCTCCCCAACTCCCTCCCCCTACCCCCTAACTCCCCCCTCCCTCCTTCCCTCCCTCCCCAATCCCTCCCCCGCTCCCTCCACCCTTCCATCCCTCTCCCCCCTCCTTCCACCCTCCCTCCCCCCCTCCCGGTTACAATTGAAACCCTACGAGGACGGGCCCAACGGGGAAAGAGGAGTACTGGGAAAAGGGGAGGTCCCCCTCCCTCCCCCCTTCCCCTCCCCCCTCCCCTCTCCCTCCCCCTCCCTCCCCCTCCCCCCTAACCCCCTCCCTCCCCTCCCCCCTCCCCCCTTCCCCCTCCCCTTCCCCCCTCCCCTCCCCCCCTCCCTCCCCCTCCCCTCCTCCCTCCACACCTCCCTCCTCCCTCCCTCCCCCCCTCCCGGTTACAATGGAAACCCTATGAGGACGGGCTCAACGGGGAAAGAGGGGTACTGGGAAAAGGGGAGGTCCTCCTTCCCCCCTCAACCCCTTCATCCCCCCTCCTTCCCACTTCCATCCCCACTCCCTCCCCCCCTCCTCCCCCTCCCCAACTCCCTCCCCCTCCCTCCCCCCTCCCCCCTAACTCCCCCCTCCCTCCTTCCCTCCATCCCTCCCTCCCCAATCCCTCCCCCCCTCCCTCCACCCTTCCATCCCTCTCCCCCCTCCTTCCACCCTCCCTCCCCCCCTCCCGGTTACAATTGAAACCCTACGAGGACGGGCCCAACGGGGAAAGAGGAGTACTGGGAAAAGGGGAGGTCCCCCTCAATCCCCTCCTCCCTCCCCTCTCCCTCCCCCTCCCCCCCTCCCCCCTCCCTCCCCTCCCCTCCTCCCTCCACACCTCCCTCCTCCCTCCCTCCCCCTTCCCGCCCTCCCCTCCTCCCGGTTACAATGGAAACCCTACGAGGACGGGCCCAACGGGGAAAGAGGGGTACTGGGAAAAGGGGAGGTCCCCCTCCCTCCCTCCCCCCTACCCACCTCCCTCCCCTCTCCCTCCCCCCCTTCCCTCCTCCCTTCACCCCTCCCCCCTCCCATCCCCCCCTCTCCCCCCTCCCTCCCCCCTACCCCCCTCCCTCCCCTCTCCCTCCCCCCCCCTCCCCTCCCCCCTCCCTCCCCTCCTCCCTCCCCCTTCCCTCCCCCAACCCTCCCCCTTTCCTCCCCTCCCGGTTACAATGGAAACCCTACGAGGACGGGCCCAACGGGCCCACTCGGTCTAGTATACTACTAAAACTCTGCGGTCCAACATTCCGTATGTATGGATGTATATGTGTATGTACGCAAAGATTCCGAAGAGTTTCTGTCCATAACTTACAAACCCTACTCCTCCCTGACGGTACACCAAAGCGCTACGATTTTTGTACCGCCATATTCACCATTAACATGGGCAACTATTGTAAGTACTTTCGTTCAAATTGAAGCTACCTTTTTAAAGCTAGAGAGATATTAAAGTTTAATTTTCATTTCTAACCCTTTTCTTGAAGGGGCTTCAGCGCGTGATGTCACAATGGCACCCGTGCACCAATGAGAGATCAGCTCGGTTTTAAATTTACATCTTCAGCTTGTGACGTCACAATGCTTGTGTGAGATTGTTGCAACATTGTTGCGAAAGGCAACTGCCAGTTTTTTAAAGTTGTGCAAGTCACTTAACATACACAGATCAGCATGGGGCCCCTATTCCCTCCCTCCCCCCCCCTTCCCCCCTCAACCCCTTCCTCCCCACTCCTTCCCACCTCCATCCCCACTCCCTCCCCCCCTCCTCCCCAACTCCCTCCCCACCTCCCTCACCCCTCCTCCCCTAACTCCCCCCCCTCCCTCCTTCCCTCCATCCCTCCCCCCCTCCCTCCACCCTTCCATCCCTCTCCCCCTCCCCCCTCCTTCCACCCTCCCTCCCCCCTTCTGGTTACAAAGGAAACCCTACGGGGACGGGCCCAACGGGGAAAGAGGGGTACTGGGAAAAGGGGAGGTCCCCCTCCCTCCCCTCCCCTCACCCCTCCCCCTCCCCCCTAACCCTCTCCCTCCCCCTTCCCCCCTCCCCTCCTCCCTCCACACCTCCCTCCTCCCTCCCTCCCCTCCTCCCGGTTACAATGGAAACCCTACGAGGACGGGCCCAACGGGGAAAGAGGGGTACTGGGAAAAGGGGAGGTCCCCCTCCCTCCCCCTTACACGCTCCCTCCCTCCCCCTCCCCCTCTCCCTCCCCCCTCCCCTCCCCCCTCCCTCCCCCTCCCCTCCTCCCTCCACACCTCCCTCCTCCCTCCCCCCTACCCCCCTCCCTCCCCTCTCCCTCCTCCCCCTTCCCCCTCCCTCCCCCTCCCCTCCTCCCTCCCCCTCCCCTCCTCCCTCCACACCTCCCTCCTCCCTCCCTCCCCCTTCCCTACCTCCCCTCCTCCCGGTTACAATGGAAACCCTACGACGACGGGCCCAACGGGGAAAGAGGGGTACTGGGAAAACGGGTGGTCCCCCTCCCTCCCCCCTTCCCCCCTCCCTACCCCCTCCCTCCCCTCTCCCTCCCCCTTGCCCCTTCCCCCCTCCCCCTCCCCTCCCCCCTCCACACCTCCCTCCTCCCTTCCCTCCCCCCCACTCCCCTCCCGGTTACAATGGAAACCTTACGAGGACGGGCACAACGGGGAAAGAGGGGTACTGGGAAAAGGGGAGGTCCCCCTCCCTCCCCCTTCCACCCTCACCCCTTCCCCCCACCCCTCCCCCTCTCCCTCCCCCCTCCCTCCACCTCCCCCCCTTCCCCCCTCCCCCTCCCTCCCCCTCCCCTCCTCCCTCCACACCTCCCTCTTCCCTCCCTCCCCCCTCCCTCCCTGCCTCACGGTTACAATGGAAACCCTACGAGGACGGGCCCAACGGGGAAAGGGGTGTGCTGGGGAAAGGGGGGGGGAGAGTAAGAGTGTATCTGGGGGAGAGAGAATGGGGGGGTCTGAGAATGGGGACTGGGGAGGGGGACAACAGGGGGCTTGGTGGTTTGGGAAAGAAGAGTACTGGGAAAAGGGGAGGTACCCCTCCCTCCCCACTCTCCTCCCTCCCTCATCCCTCCCTCCCTCCCGTCCCAGCAGCGCTGACCGCCGGGAGGTGTAGTCGCCGTCGCCTCTCCCGCTGTTTGATTTCATTTATAACAAAGACATTTATTTAAAATGAGGAATGTGATTTTCATTAAGTTTGATTTTATTTATTTTAAAAAAGCTGATGCTCTATAGATAAGTTTATTTCCTTTTCAACAAAGAACGCTGTTTATTTTAAAGTAAAATAGACCCTCCCCCCACCCCCTCCCTCCCCTCTCCCTCCCCATCCCCCTCCCCTCCTTCCCCCTCCCCTCCCCCCTCCACTCCACCCTCCCCTCCCCCCCTCCCTCCCACTTCCCTCCCTCCCATCCTCCCGGTTACAATGGAAACCCTACGAGGACGGGCCCAACGGGCCCATTCGGTCTAGTCTATCTATCTATATACTACTAAAACTCTGCGGTCCAACATTCCGTATGTATATGTGTATGTACGCAAAGATTCCGAAGAGTTTCTGTCCATAACTTACAAACCCTACTCCTCCCTGACGGTACACCAAAGCGCTACGATTTTTGTACCGCCATATTCACCATTAACATGGGCAACTATTGTAAGTACTTTCGTTCAAATTGAAGCTGCCTTTTTAAAGCTAGAGAGATATTAAAGTTTAATTTTCATTTCTAACCCTTTTCTTGAAGGGGCTTCAGCGCGTGATGTCACAATGGCACCCGTGCACCAATGAGAGATCAGCTCGGTTTTAAATTTACATCTTCAGCTTGTGACGTCACAATGCTTGTGTGAGATTGTTGCAACATTGTTGCGAAAGGCAACTGCCAGTTTTTTAAAGTTGTGCAAGTCACTTAACATACACAGATCAGCATGGGGCCCCTATTCCCTCCCTCCCCCCCCCTTCCCCCCTCAACCCCTTCCTCCCCACTCCTTCCCACCTCCATCCCCACTCCCTCCACCCCTCCTCCCCAACTCCCTCCCCACCTCCCTCACCCCTCCTCCCCTAACTCCCCCCCCTCCCTCCTTCCCTCCATCCCTCCCCCCCTCCCTCCACCCTTCCATCCCTCTCCCCCTCCCCCCTCCTTCCACCCTCCCTCCCCCCTTCTGGTTACAAAGGAAACCCTACGGGGACGGGCCCAACGGGGAAAGAGGGGTACTGGGAAAAGGGGAGGTCCCCCTCCCTCCCCTCCCCTCCCCCTCCCCCCTAACCCTCTCCCTCCCCCTTCCCCCTCCCCTCCTCCCTCCACACCTCCCTCCTCCCTCCCTCCCCTCCTCCCGGTTACAATGGAAACCCTACGAGGACGGGCCCAACGGGGAAAGAGGGGTACTGGGAAAAGGGGAGGTCCCCCTCCCTCCCCCCTTCCCCCATCCCATCCCCCCTCCCTCTCCTCTCCCTCCCCCTTCCCCCCGTTCCCCCCTCCCCTTCCCCCATCCCTCCACACCTCTCTCCTCCCTCCCTCCCCTTCCCTCCCTCCCATCCTCCCAATGCTTGTTTGAGATGGGTGCTACATTGTTTCGAAAAGCACCACTAACAGATCGCAGTGAGAAGCACTATGTGACCGCGAATGTTTCAAAACAAGCACTTAAAAAGCACTTATCTTTTTTTAAAGTATTTTTTTTAATTGCAAGTCACTTAACATACACAGATCAGCATTGGGCCCCTATGCTCGTGGGCCACCGGGGCAAGTGTTTCCCGGTTACAATGGAAACCCTACGGGGACGGGCCCAACGGGGAAAGAGGGGTACTGGGAAAAGGGGAGATCCCCCTCCCTCCCCTCCCCCCTACTCCCTCCCCCCTTCCCCCCTCCCCTTCCCCCCTCCCCTCCCCCCTCCCTCCCCCTCCCCTCCTCCCTCCACACCTCCCTCCCTCCCCCCTCCCGGTTACAATGGAAACCCTATGAGGACGGGCCCAACGGGGAAAGAGGGGTACTGGGAAAAGGGGAGGTCCCCCTTCCCCCCTCAACCCCTTCATCCCCCCTCCTTCCCACCTCCATCCCCACTCTCTCCCCCCCTCCTCCCCCTCCCTCCCCAACTCCCTCCCCCCTCCCCCCTAACTCCCCCCTCCCTCCTTCCCTCCCTCCCCAATCCCTCCCCCCCTCCCTCCACCCTTCCATCCCTCTCCCCCCTCCTTCCACCCTCCCTCCCCCCCTCCCGGTTACAATTGAAACCCTACGAGGACCGGCCCAACGGGGAAAGAGGAGTACTGGGAAAAGGGGAGGTCCCCCTCCCTCCCCCCTTCCCCTCCCCCCTACCCCCCTCCCTCCCCTCCCCCCTCCCTCCCCTCCCCTCCTCCCTCCACACCTCCCTCCTCCCTCCCTCCCCCTTCCCGCCCTCCCCATCTCCCGGTTACAATGGAAACCCTACGAGGACGGGCCCAACGGGGAAAGAGGGGTACTGGGAAAAGGGGAGGTCCCCCTCCCTCCCCCCTACCCACCTCCCTCCCCTCTCCCTCCCCCCTTTCCCTCCTCCCTTCCCCCCTCCCCTCCCCCTCCCATCCCCCCCTCTCCCCCTCCCTCCCCCCTACCCCCTCCCTCCCCTCTCCCTCCCCCCTCCCCTCCCCCCCTCCCCTCCCCTCCTCCCTCCCCCAACCCTCCCCCTTTCCTCCCCTCCCGGTTACAATGGAAACCCTACGAGGACGGGCCCAACGGGCCCACTCGGTCTAGTATAATACTAAAACTCTGCGGTCCAACATTCCGTATGTATATACGGAAGATTCCGTATGTTTGTACGGAAGATTCCGAAGATTTCTGTCCATAACTTACAAACCCTACTCCTCCCAGACGGTACACCAAAGCGCTACGATTTTTGTACCGCCATATTCACCATTAACATGGGCAACTATTGTAAGTACTTTCGTTCAAATTGAAGCTACCTTTTTAAAGCTAGAGAGATATTAAAGTTAAAATTTCTCATTTCTAACCCTTTTCTTGAAGGGGCTTCAGCGCGTGATGTCACAATGGCACCCGTGCACCAATGAGAGATCAGCTCGGTTTTAAATTTACATAATTTTTTTTCTGACCTTTTTTTTCAAGGTCTTCAGCTTGTGACGTCACAATGCTTGTGTGAGATGGTTTGCAACATTGTTGCGAAAAGCAACTGCCAGTTTTTTTAAGTTGTGCGAGTCACTTAACATACACAGATCAGCATGGGGCCCCTATTCCCTCCCTCCCCCCCTTCCCCCCTCTACCCCTTCCTCCCCACTCCTTCCCACCTCCATCCCCACTCCCTCCCCCCCTCCTCCCCAACTCCCTCCCCACCTCCCTCACCCCTCCTCCCCTAACTCCCCCCCTCCCTCCTTCCCTCCATCCTTCCCCCCCTCCCTCCACCCTTCCATCCCTCTCCCCCTCCCCCCTCCTTCCACCCTCCCTCCCCCCCTTCTGGTTACAAAGGAAACCCTACGGGGACGGGCCCAACGGGGAAAGAGGGGTACTGGGAAAAGGGGAGGTCCCCCTCCCTCCCCTTAACCCCTCCCCATCACCCTCCCCCCTAACCCTCTCCCTCCCCCTTCCCCCCTCCCCTCCCCCCCTCCCCTCCTCCCTCCACACCTCCCTCCTCCCTCCCTCCCCTCCTCCCGGTTACAATGGAAACCCTACGAGGACGGGCCCAACGGGGAAAGAGGGGTACTGGGAAAAGGGGAGGTCCCCCTCCCTCCCCCCTTCCCCCATCCCATCCCCCCTCCCTCCCCTCTCCCTCCCCCTTCCCCCCGTTCCCCCCTCCCCTTCCCCCTCCCTCCCCTCCTCCCTCCACACCTCTCTCCTCCCTCCCTCCCCTTCCGTCCCTCCCATCCTCCCAATGCTTGTTTGAGATGGGTGCTACATTGTTTCGAAAAGCACCACTAACAGATCGCAGTGAGAAGCACTAAATGACCGTGGTCGTGAGAAGCACTAAATGACCGCGAATGTAGCAAAAACAGCACTTTAAACCACTTTAAACCACTGTTTTCAAGTAGTCTTTTTTATTGCAAGTCACTTAACATACACAGATCAACATGGGGCCTCTATGCTCGTGGGCCACCGGGGCAAGTGTTGCGAAACAGCACTTGGAGTGTGTCTGGGGGAGAGAGAGAATGGGGGGGGGGTCTGAGAATGGGGACTGGGGAGGGGGGACAACAGGGGTCGTTGCGGAGGGGGCTTGGTGGTGGGGGAAAGAGGGGTACTGGGAAAATGGGAGGTCCCCCTTCACCCCTCAACCCCTTCCTTCCCACCTCCATCCCCACTCCCTCCCCCCCTCCTCCCCCTCCCTCCCCAACTCCCTCCCCCTCCCTCCCCACCTCCCTCAAACCTCCCCGCTATCTCCCTCCTTCCCTCCTTCCCTCCATCCCTCCCTCCCCCAATCAATCCACCCTTCCATCCCTCTCCCCCTCCCCCCTCCTTCCATCCTCCCTCCCCCCCTCCCGGTTACAATAGAAACCCTACGGGGACGGGCCCAACGGGGAAAGAGGGGTACTGGGAAAAGGGGAGGTCCCCCCTCCCTCCCCTCCCCCCTACCCCCTCCCCCCTTCCCCCTCCCCTTCCCCCCTCCCCTCCCCCCCTCCCCTCCTCCCTCCACACCTCCCTCCACACCTCCCTCCCCCCCTCCCGGTTACAATGGAAACCCTATGAGGACGGGCCCAACGGGAAAGAGGGGTACTGGGAAAAGGGGAGGTCCCCCTTCCCCCCTCAACCCCTTCATCCCCCCTCCTTCCCACCTCCATCCCCACTCCCTCCCCCCCTCCTCCCCCTCCCTCCCCAACTCCCTCCCCCCTCCCCCCTAACTCCCCCCTCCCTCCATCCCTCCCTCCCCAATCCCTCCCCCCCTCCCTCCACCCTTCCATCCCTCTCCACCCTCCCTCCCCCCCCTCCCGGTTACAATTTAAACCCTACGAGGACGGGCCCAACGGGGAAAGAGGAGTACTGGGAAAAGGGGAGGTCCCCCTCCCTCCCCCCTTCCCCCATCCCATCCCCCCTCCCTCCCCTCTCCCTCTCCCTCCCCCTTCCCCCTTCCCCCCTCCCCTTCCCCCCCTCCCCCCTCCCTCCCCTCCCCTCCTCCCTCCACACCTCCCTCCTCCCTCCCTCCCCCTTCCCGCCCTCCCCCTCCTCCCGGTTACAATGGAAACCCTACGAGGACGGGCCCAACGGGGAAAGAGGGGTACTGGGAAAAGGGGAGGTCCCCCTCCCTCCCTCCCCCCTACCCACCTCCCTCCCCTCTCCCTCCCCCCCCTTCCCTCCTCCCTCCCCCCCTCCCCTCCCCCCTCCCATCCCCCCCTCTCCCTCCCCCCTACCCCCCTCCCTCCCCTCTCCCTCCCCCTCCCCCCCCTCCCTCCCCTCCTCCCTCCCCCTTCCCTCCCCCAACCCTCCCCCTTTCCTCCCCTCCCGGTTACAATGGAAACCCTACGAGGACGGGCCCAACAGGCCCACTCGGTCTAGTATACTACTAAAACTCTGCGGTCCAACATTCCGGATGTATATGTGTATGTACGGAAGATTCCGAAGAGTTTCTGTCCATAACTTACAAACCCTACTCCTCCCTGAAGTTACACCAAAGCGCTACGATTTTTGTACCGCCATATTCACCATTAACCTGGGCAACTATTGTAAGTACTTTCGTTCAAATTGAAGCTACCTTTTTAAAGCTAGAGAGATATTAAAGTTTAAATTTTCATTTTTAACACTTTTCTTGAAGGGGCTTCAGCGCGTGATGTCACAATGGCACCCGTGCACCAATGAGAGATCAGCTCGCGATGGACAAGCAGCTGCTATTGGGTGTTTACTACTTTAAATTTACATGATTTTTTTTCTGACCTTTTTTTTCAAGGTCTTCAGCTTGTGACGTCACAATGCTTGTGTGAGATGTTGCAACATTGTTGCGAAAAGCAACTGCCAGTTTTTAAAAGTTGTGCGAGTCACTTAACATACACAGATCAGCATGGGGCCCCTATTCCCTCCCGCCCCCCCCTTCCCCCCTCAACCCCTTCCTCCCCACTCCTTCCCACCTCCAACCCCCCTCCCTCCCCCCCTTCCCCCCTCCCCTCCCCCCTCCCTCCCCCTCCCCTCCACCCTCCACACCTCCTCCCTCCCCCTTCCCCCCCCTCCCCTCCTCCCGGTTACAATGGAAACCCTACGAGGATGGGCCCAACGGAGAAAGAGGGGTACTGGGAAAAGGGGAGGTCCCCCTCCCTCCCCTTCCCCTCCCCTCCCCCCCTACCCCTCTCCCTCCCCCCTCACCCCCCTTCCCCCCTCCCCCCCTCCCTCCCCCTCTCCCTCCCCCTCCCCCCTTCCCCCCTCCCCCATCCCTCCCCCCTCCCCTCCCTCCACACCTCCCTCCCCCTTCCCTCCCTCCCCTCCTCCCGGTTACAATGGAAACCCTACGAGGACGGGCCCAACGGGGAAAGAGGGGTACTGGGAAAAGGGGAGGTCCCCCTCCCTCCCCCCTTCCCCATCCCATCACCCCTCCGTCCCCTCTCCCGCCCCCTTCCCCCCTCCCCTTCCCCCCCTCCCTCCCCTCCTCCCTCCACACCTCCCTCCTCCCTCCCTCCCCTTCCCTCCCTCCCTCCCCTTCCCTCCCTCCCATCCTCCCAATGCTTGTGTGAGATGGTTGCAACATTGTTTCGAAAAGCAACTGACAGAAGCACTAAGTAGCCGCGAATGTTTCAAAACCAGCACTTAACCGCGAATGTTTTTTTAAAAAGCACTTAACCGCGAATGTTTCAAAACAAGCAATTAAAAAGCACTTATTTTTTTTTAAGTATTTTTTTTTATTCCAAGAGAATGGGGGGGGGGGGTCTGAGAATGGGGACTGGGGAGGGGGACAACAGGGGTCGTTGCGGTGGGGGCTTGGTGGTGGGGGAAAGAGGGGTACTGGGAAAAGGGGAGGTCCCACTTCCCCCTCAACCTCTTCCTCCCCCCTCCTTCCCACCTCCATCCCCACTCTCTCCCCCCTCAATCCCAACCTCCATCACCACTCAGCCCCTAACTCCCCCCCTCCCTCCTTCCCTCCATCCCACCCTCCCCAATCCCTCCCCCCTCCCTCCACCCTTCCATCCCTCTCCCCCTCCCCCCTCCTTCCACCCTCCCTCCCCCCCTCCCGGTTACAATGGAAACCCTACGGGGACGGGCCCAACGGGGAAAGAGGGGTACTGGGAAAAGAGGAGATCCCCCTCCCTCCCCTCCCCCCTACCCCCTTCCCCCCTCCCCTTCCCCCCCTCCCCTCCCCCCCTCCCTCCCCCTCCCCTCCTCCCTCCACACCTCCCTCCCTCCCCCCCTCCCGGTTACAATGGAAACCCCTATGAGGACGGGCCCAACGGGGAAAGAGGGGTACTGGGAAAAGGGGAGGTCCCCCTTCCCCCCTCAACCCCTTCATCCCCCCTCCTTCCCACCTCCATCCCCACTCCCTCCCCTCCTCCTCCCTCCCCAACTCCCTCCCCCCTCCCCCCTAACTCCCCCCTCCCTCCATCCCTCCCTCCCCAATCCCTCCCCCCCTCCCTCCACCCTTCCATCCCTCTCCCCCTTCCTTGAAACCCTACGAGGACGGGCCCAACGGGGAAAGAGGAGTACTGGGAAAAGGGGAGGTCCCCCTCCCTCCCCCCTCCCCTTCCCCCTCTCCCTCCCCCTCCCCCCTACCCCCTCCCTCCCCTCCCCCCTCCCTCCCCTCCCCTCCTCCTTCCACACCTCCCTCCTCCCTCCCTCCCCCTTCCCGCCCTCCCCTCCTCCCGGTTACAATGGAAACCCTACGAGGACGGGCCCAACGGGGAAAGAGGGGTACTGGGAAAAGGGGAGGTCCCCCTCCCTCCCTCCCTCCCCCCTACCCACCTCCCTCCCCTCTCCCTCCCCCCCTTCCCTCCTCCCTTCCCCCCTCCCCTCCCCCCTCCCATCCCCCTCTCCCCCCTCCCTCCCCCTACCCCCCTCCCTCCCCTCCTCCCTCCCCCTTCCCTCCCCCAACCCTCCCCCTTTCCTCCCCTCCCGGTTACAATGGAAACCCTACGAGGACGGGCCCAACGGGCCCACTCGGTCTAGTCTATCTATATACTACTAAAACTCTGCGGTCCAACATTCCGTATGTATGGATGTATATGTGTATGTACGCAAAGATTCCGAAGAGTTTCTGTCCATAACTTACAAACCCTACTCCTCCCTGACGGTACACCAAAGCGCTACGATTTTTGTACCGCCATATTCACCATTAACATGGGCAACTATTGTAAGTACTTTCGTTCAAATTGAAGCTACCTTTTTAAAGCTAGAGAGATATTAAAGTTTAATTTTCATTTCTAACCCTTTTCTTGAAGGGGCTTCAGCGCGTGATGTCACAATGGCACCCGTGCACCAATGAGAGATCAGCTCGGTTTTAAATTTACATCTTCAGCTTGTGACGTCACAATGCTTGTGTGAGATTGTTGCAACATTGTTGCGAAAGGCAACTGCCAGTTTTTTAAAGTTGTGCAAGTCACTTAACATACACAGATCAGCATGGGGCCCCTATTCCCTCCCTCCCCCCCCTTCCCCCCTCAACCCCTTCCTCCCCACTCCTTCCCACCTCCATCCCCACTCCCTCCCCCCCTCCTCCCCAACTCCCTCCCCACCTCCCTCACCCCTCCTCCCCTAACTCCCCCCCCCTCCCTCCTTCCCTCCATCCTCCCCCCCTCCCTCCACCCTTCCATCCCTCTCCCCCTCCCCCCTCCTTCCACCCTCCCTCCCCCCCTTCTGGTTACAAAGGAAACCCTACGGGGACGGGCCCAACGGGGAAAGAGGGGTACTGGGAAAAGGGGAGGTCCCCCTCCCTCCCCTTCCCCCCTCCCCTCCCCCCTCCCCCTCCCCCCTAACCCTCTCCCTCCCCCTCCCCTCCCCCCCTCCCCTCCTCCCTCCACACCTCCTCCTCCCTCCCTCCCCTCCTCCCAGTTACAATGGAAACCCTACGAGGACGGGGCCCAACGGGGAAAGAGGGGTACTGGGAAAAGGGGAGGTCCCCCTCCCTCCCCCCTTCCCCCATCCCATCCCCCCTCCCTCCCCTCTCCCTCCCCCCCGTTCCCCCTCCCCTTCCCCCCTCCCTCCACACCTCTCTCCTCCCTCCCTCCCCTTCCCTCCCTCCCATCCTCCCAATGCTTGTTTGAGATGGGTGCTACATTGTTTCGAAAAGCACCACTAACAGATCGCAGTGAGAAGCACTATGTGACCGCGAATGTTTCAAAACAAGCACTTAAAAAGCACTTATCTTTTTTTAAAGTATTTTTTTTTATTGCAAGTCACTTAACATACACAGATCAGCATTGGGCCCCTATGCTCGTGGGCCACCGGGGCAAGTGTTTCGAAAAAAGCACTGAGAGTGTGTCTGGGGGAGAGAGAGAATGGGGGGGGGGGTCTGAGAATGGGGACTGGGGAGGGGGACAACAGGGGTCGTTGCGGAGGGTGCTTGGTGGTGGGGGAAAGAGGGGTACTGGGAAAAGGGGAGGTTCCACTTCCCCCCTCAACCCCTTCCTCCCCCCTCCTTCCCACCTCCATCCCCACTCGCTCCCCCCCTCCCTCCCCCCTCAATCCCAACCTCCATCACCACTCAACCCCTAACTCCCCCCCCTCCCTCCTTCCCTCCATCCCACCCTCCCTCACTCCCTCCCCCCTCCCTCCACCCTTCCATCCCTCTCCACCTCCCCCCTCCTTCCACCCTCCCTCCCCCCCTCCCGGTTACAATGGAAACCCTACGGGGACGGGCCCAACGGGGAAAGAGGGGTACTGGGAAAAGGGGAGATCCCCCTCCCTCCACTCCCCCCTACTCCCTCCCCCCTTCCCCCCTCTCCTTGCCCCCTCCCCTCCCTCCCCCTCCCCTCCTCCCTCCACACCTCCCTCCCTCCCCCCTCCCGGTTACAATGGAAACCCTATGAGGACGGGCCCAACGGGGAAAGAGGGGTACTGGGAAAAGGGGAGGTCCCCCTTCCCCCCTCAACCCCTTCATCCCCACTCCCTCCCCCCCTCCTCCCCCTCCCTCCCCCCTCCCCCCTAACTCCCCCCTCCCTCCTTCCCTCCATCCCTCCCTCCCCAATCCCTCCCCCCCTCCCTCCACCCTTCCATCCCTCTCCCCCCTCCTTCCACCCTCCCTCCCCCCCTCCCGGTTACAATTGAAACCCTATGAGGACGGGCCCAACGGGGAAAGAGGAGTACTGGGAAAAGGGGAGGTCCCCCTCCCTCCCCCCTTCCCCCTCCCCTCTCCCTCCCCCTCCCTCCCCCTACCCCCCTCCCTCCCCTCCCCCCTCCCTCCCCTCCCCTCCTCCCTCCACACCTCCCTCCTCCCTCCCTCCCCCTTCCCGCCCTCCCCTCCTCCCGGTTACAATGGAAACCCTACGAGGACGGGCCCAACGGGGAAAGAGGGGTACTGGGAAAAGGGGAGGTCCCCCTCCCTCCCTCCCCCCTACCCACCTCCCTCCCCTCTCCCTCCCCCCCTTCCCTCCTCCCTTCCCCCCTCCCCTCCCCCCTCCCATCCCCCCCTCTCCCCCCTCCCTCCCCCCTACCCCCCTCCCTCCCCTCTCCCTCCCCCCTCCCCCCCTCCCCTCCCCCCCTCCCTCCCCTCCTCCCTCCCCCTTCCCTCCCCCAACCCTCCCCCTTTCCTCCCCTCCCGGTTACAATGGAAACCCTACGAGGACGGGCCCAACGGGCCCACTCGGTCTAGTATACTACTAAAACTCAGATGTCCAACATTCCGTATGTATATACGGAAGATTCCGTATGTTTGTACGGAAGATTCCGAAGATTTCTGTCCATAACTTACAAACCCTACTCCTCCCAGACGGTACACCAAAGCGCTACGATTTTTGTACCGCCATATTCACCATTAACATGGGCAACTATT